>NC_133665.1:174119899-174419899 GCF_037893015.1 Macrotis lagotis
AGTCATATTTCTATATATGAAGCCTAAGGGGATCAGATAAGGATAAAACCAGAAGTAGGCAGAATTCCCTTGTTCTCAAGGGCTGCCATTTTGGACTTAGCAGTTTTTATAGCTGTACATCTGATATATTTCCTTGTTTGTTTCTATTTTACTTTATAGGATGATGAAAATTTTAAGACATTACAATGACAGGAATCATTATAATGGCCAATGGTACAAAGTGGAAGATGACCTTGTGGTAGATACTATATATACATATATATATATATATATATATATATATATATGTCAAAGACTTTCAAACACCCTATTCCACCACTATTAGTAAGACAGATGCTATTCTCCTTTCTCCCAAACAATTAGAACTCATTGATCCCAGATTAAAGCAGTTTTTTAATCTTATTTAATTAAATTATTAAATTAAAATAAATGTTCACATTCTCAGCTGTGAATTCTATTTGGGATGATATTAGTCCTATGAGGCAAGAAGATAGAATACACTAGACTTGGTGGAATGGCAGGTTCTAGTCCATCATTCTATCCAAATGAATGTTTGCAGCCTATTATGTCTCTAGATTGGTGTTATATGATTCACCCATATACACAGGAAACATGCATTTATATACATATCAACTTGTGAATATATAAGTCTTTATGTATATATTAGTGATCAGATAGTAAGCATTTATTAAGTGTGCTCTATATGCCAGGCAAAGAAATAGAAAAAAAAATCCCTGATCTTGAAAAGCTCACGGTCTAAAGGTAGTGAGAAAGATTCCCTGCTATCTTTAATGTTCTTTAGTTATGGATCCCCCCAATATCTACCAAAATGGATCTTCTGAAGACATTTCAAATTCATCATGTCCAAAACATGTTATTATCTTTTCATCCAAACCATCCCCTTTGATGAGTTTGCCTTTCTGATAGAGACATTGCTATTCCTCCAGTCTTTCCGACTTGTGAATTCAGTTTGAGTCTTGACTCTGCATTTTGCCTCACTCCACATATTGGTTTCATTGCCAGATGTCACCATTTTGATTCCCCTAACGTTTCTTGAATATATCTTCCTTCACACAACTCACACAACTAACACATTTCACATGGTCTAGTATAGCAGCTTCCTAATTGGTCTCTCTGCTGCAAGTTTCTCCCTAATCCAATCCTATCTAGACAAAGTCATTTTCTTTAAGCCTATATCTAGGGACGGCTAGGTGGTGCAGTGGATAGAGCACCAGCCTTGGAGTCAGGAGGGCCTGAGTTCATATCAGGCCTTAGACACTCAATAATTATCTAGCTGTATGGCCTTGGGCAAGCCACTTCACCCCCTTGCCTTGCAAAAACTAAACTAAAAACTAAAAAAGCCTATATCTAAACAACTTACTCTACAACTCAAGTCTTTTGTTGTTGAATCATTTTAGTCCTGTCTGGCTCTTTATGATCTATTGAAGTTTTCTTGGCAAAGGCACTGGAGTGGTTTGCTATGTCCTTCTCCACTTTATTTTACAGATGAGGAAACTAAGATAAATGGGATGGTGTGGATCACATAGCTAGTAATTGTCTGAGATCAGATTTGAACTCACGAAGGTGAATCTTTCTGACTCCAGATGAAGTGTTCTTTCCACTGTACACACCATCATCTCTAGGATTTTTTTCCCCTTAAACAAAAAGAACAACCCCAACCTATCTTTCAATTCTCATCACACATGAATCTCTCTCCTTTCCTCTCAACCAGTCACACTGGCCTTCTCTTTGTTCTTTGCACGTGGCAGCCTCCCACATTTATTATTTTGTATAGCATTTCCTTCATCCCTACAATGTTCATCCTCCTTAGAATGTACTCCATTCATCATAGAGAACTCTCTTTTCCTTTAAGACCCCCGTAAGCACCACCTTCTGTAGGAAGCTTTTAATGGTCTTCCAACTGCTAGTGCCATTCTCTTCCCTAATTAACTTATATTTTACATTTATCTACTTTTTGAAATTTTCTATTTCCTCCAGTGTGTACAGAGGAATCACAGGAATCAGAGGTTCAGAGCTGGAAAGAATCCCAGAGCAATTAAATCCAGTCTTCTCATTTTACTGATAAAGAACTGAGGCATAGGGATTTGAAGGGACTTCTCCAAGGTCACCCGTAGGTAAGATTCTACTGTACCTGTCATTTCATTGTCCCCTCAGATAAAATGTAAGCTTTCCAAGGGCAGGGACTATATAATGTTTAGATTGTGTTCTTCAGGAACCATCACATAGTAGATATTTAATGAAAAGTTATTGCTATGTATGTATACATAGACATATCTATATGTGAGCTTGTACCTGGATGGATAGATAGATAGATAGATAGATAGATAGATAGATAGATAGATAGATACCCATACACAATGCATTTTTATGTACTCACTGTGTATAGGAATAACCAGGTCTAAGTTTCATTAGACCTCGGTATCCCCACACTGGGCTGGATACTAAGGAGATCATTATTATTAATTTAACAATAGGGTCTTTGATCTCAAGGAGTTGATATGATGTATATGATGTTTGAGACATACAATCAAACAATAACCTTCTTTAAATAATAAATGCTTATGAGAATAAGATAGGACAGGTTAGAAATGGTTGGGATGGAATAGAAGGGATGGGATGGGATAGATGATAATGTATATAAGAAGTTTAAGGGCGCCATGAAGTTGCAGATAGAGGACTTGCCTTGGAAACAGGAAGAACTGATTTTAAACTTTGTCTAAATGGGTCATGTGGGTTACTTTGGACATGAACCTTTGAGTACTAGATCTATATCTACATTAGCATGAATATCTGTAGACATATACATTTACATCTCTCTGGAGAGGATAAAAACACTCACACATATGTATATGTTCATATATAGATTTCTATAAATATACATATATACATTATACAGATGCTCTTTCTATATGCTTTCTCTCTTTTTTCTTATCACTATAGCAAGGAAGAATAAATAGAAAATTAATTATTTGCGTTGCTATTTCTATGTTGAGCATGAAGGTGGTATTGCTGATTTCTTGTTGCAACATGATCATTTGAGGAGAGGTAAAGGGAAAAACTATCGGATTGGAGATCAAGAGACCTAAGATAATAATAGCTCCTACTTCCCAGAGTTGTTGTTCCTTCCTTCCTTCCTTCCTTCCTTCCTTCCTTCCTTCCTTCCTTCCTTCCTTCCTTCCTTCCTTCCTTCCTTCCTTCCCTCCCTCCCTTCCTTATTTCCTTCCTTCCTTCCTTCCTTCCTTCCTTCCTTCCTTCCTTCCTTCCCTCCCTCCCTTCCTTATTTCCTTCCTTCCTTCCTTCCTTCCTTCCTTCCTTCCTTCCTTCCTTCCTTCCTTCCTTCCTTCCTTCCCTCTCTCCTTCTTTCTCTTCTCCCAGAAAGACAATTTCTCTTCATTTTTTCATTTAAGGATTTTGGGGTGTGCTTTGTTTTCCAATTGGCATGCCTGTCTATGTATTCTAACACCCATTTTAATAAGTCTTTTCTTCTTTTTATGGCAAATTCCACAATCATGTACAATAATAAGCGTTACTATATAAAGAAGAAGGAGGAGGAGGAGGAGGAGGAGGAGGAAGAGAATTGTATCAGAATCTACTCCCTACTGATAATATACAGGGATAGAGATTGATTGTGTGATCTCTATGATCTAGAGAGTTCCTTCCCCCAATTCAGGCCATTGCCTTCTCTACAACATTTATTTATTTATTTTAGCTAAATTTAGTTTTTAATGAACAAAAATCATTTTTCCCTCTCTCCACCCTATTTATTAGGAGGAAATAAAAGAAGCAAAACCTTATTATAAGAAATCATAGTCATTGATTGTATCACTACCCCCCAAATATATGTCTCATTATTCAGCATCAGTCCTCCAGGGTCATATATAGTAACTGATTGTGCCGATGAGAATTTTTAACTTATTGTATTTACAATTTTGCACAACATTGTATTTCTGTATGTTTTATGATGCTATTGATAACATAGTTTTAGAGTTGTCTTGAGCCCTGAGATGTTAAGTGTTTCACCCAGTTACCCGTCTAGTATGTGTGAAATCATACACAGATCTTCTAGGCTCTGAGGTCTGCTCTCTATAATTCTCTGTAAATAATTTTTCATCTAATATGAGAAATATTTATGTTTATTATATATAAAAATACTTAGAGAAATATACATATATAGCACAAGAAATATATCATACATATATTTTATATATCAATCAGTAAACATTTATTAAGCACCTACTCTGTGCTGATCTCTGAGAATATAAAAAGAGGCAAAAGATAACCCCTGTTCTCAAGGACCTACAGGTAGTAACAAATTTCTTTATCAGTGTCTCTTTCTGCACTTCACTTCCCTGGTCCTATTGACCAGCTTTTAAAATATTTTATCGATGCTTTGTTTTTTTTTATCCCTATCTCTATCCACCCACTCCTTTCAGTCTCTCCCCCCAGCAGAATTCCCCTTATAATAGTTATGTAGAGTTAAGCAAAAGCTAATACATGAGCCAAGTCTGAGTACACACGTCTACTTCTGTCCCTCTCAAATCTATAACTCCTCCACAAGGAGGAAGACGCTATGCTTCATCATCACTCATATGAAGACATATGTAGCTGCTGCTTTAACTAATCAATACAAACTAGTTTTCTGTTGGTTCTCCACTAGACTGATTGTGGAGATTGTTTTTTCCCTTTCATTGTGTACTTAGCTTAGTGTCTGCCATATAACCTACTATGCGCTTAATAAATTCATATTAACTGGTTGACAATAACCATAAGCATTTACATTGTGCTAAGTGTTCTTCCAAGGACTAGGGGATACAAACATAAAAATGAAACAGTGCCTGCCCTCAAGGAGTTGCCATTCTAAAGGTCAGAGTTCTGAGAGATTTTTCTCGAGTTATTTCCATTCACACTGTTGACCTAGTCAGGGCTCACTTCATTCTATATAAGTTTATAGACATTTCTTTTATGTTTCTTTAAATATGTCATTTTTTATCATTTCTTATAGCACATTCATTGTATTACAATCATATTCTTTTCTAGAGGAATCATGCTTTTTTCTCTTATAATTTGTTCTGTTACTGATTTTTTCCTTGTTATTATAAGCCTCAGTCATTGTTAGGTAAGACTATGCTGAACTCCATGGTACTGTGAACAAGATCTTGGAATGTGCCAGAATTTTAAGGGGTTTTAAAGGGAGGGGGTTTAAGTAGCACTCAAGTAGCATAAGGGAAGGATTAAAAAATAATATATTGTGTGCATATCCTTTGTCTCCACATCTCCATCATTTATCTGCCCTTCCAAAATGAACCCATTCTTGTGCCAAAGAAAAACAATGAAAGAAAACTATCTGATATAAACACATTGTATAATAATCTGTCCTCATCATCCCCCACCTCTCTGTTATGAGAGATGAGGTGTTTTAATATTTCTTTTCTTGGGTTTTCACTGACTTTACCATTACTGAGAGCTCAGCTGAATAGAAGGATATCGTCCGTGTGTGGTTCCATTTCAACACTTTAGTGTTATCTTAATTCAAGGGAAATTATCTTTGGTCTGCGTGTTACCCAAGGAAAGGCAGAACCTCTCTCCACCTCTCGGGGATGATCTTTCACTAGGGGTGTTTGCATAAAAGAAGAAACTGTGTGTTCAAATTGAGTGATGCTATTAAATACTGGGGCATATTTGCCCTACTAACAAAGATGCCTAAGAGCTTTCATCTGGAAAACATTCCCAGATTTTGATTCATATTTTCCATGTGCATACAAATGTGCAGATTGCTTCGGATGTAAAGCATGTGGGAGAAGCCCATGGAGATTTTCTTTCCTTTCATGATTGAATGCTGGTATTTGGTGCTATGTGGAAAAGCAGTCACTTGGTTTAATGGGCACACAGCTGGTGTTATCTGAATAATAATCATTATGATAGAAAGCACACATTTTTCAAGTTTTCTGTGGAATTTGTCAGGATATGTTCAGTGTTAAAGCTGAGAACTCTGAGATTTTTCTAATAAGTAATTTAATATAGAATGGACCTGATCCTAGATCCTCCTCTGAGAAGGGAGTAAAAATGTCCATTTATTTTTAGGCCCATTCACTTTTAGGATAGTATTGAGTGAGCTCCAAAAGGCTACTGCCTGAATAGTATCTGAGATTCTATTAAGTGTGGGGCAGTTACCTGCTCATCTGTCCCAAACTCAATATCATCCTTATTTGGAAAGCAACGAGAATGAAGGGTTAAAGAGGAGAAGGACATGAAGCTGTTCAAAGAGAGAATTATGGTGATTCCTGAATGGATGGAGTTTTTTTAATATGTGATTTTTCTTTAAAATTTTTGGCAATGTGAATTCTTTAAAATAGCTTTCCAAGTTGGGGACATTTCGGGTGATTAGAGTTAATTAAAAACACTGTAGATCAAATGATAATTCGTGCATAATTTGTCTCCATTCAAACAGATAAGCTACCTACAAAGAATCAACAGTTCTTTTCATAAAAGTCTAACTTTGTGGCTTTAGGCAAATCATTTCAGATTCCATTCAAATGGGGGTAGGAAGAATAAGTATAATGTAGTTGGAGCATATCAAAACTACATATATTTGGAGCTAGAATGGGTACTTATAAAAAAATCTAGTCCAATCCCCTCATTTAATAACTAGTCTTTACATCATATTTTAAGGTTGGCAAATGTATACAAATATTATCTCATTGGAATTTTACCACAACCCTGAGATAGGTGCTATCATCATCTTCATTTTACAGATGAGAAAACAGAGGCAAATAGACTTAGTGATTTGCTCAGGGTCAAAGAGTTAGTTAAATCTGTGGGTAGACTTGAACTCAGGTCTTCTTGACTTGTGACCTAACATTTTATTCATTACAGTTGAGAAAAATGAGACTCACAGAAGTAACAACAACAACAAAACATTGGTCATGAAGAGATAGTAAATGACCAAGCCAGAATTCAAACTCAGATCTTCTCTTTCCAGATGCATTTACAGTCAGTCTTCAATATTTGCACACTTAACTTTTCTGACTTCAAGCACAAAAGTTGTGTGATTTTTATTGGTAACTTCATTTTCACTTTCATGTTAGCAACCTCACACATTTGCAGCCATGTACAATAGGGGAAAAAATTAAGAGGTGTAATGTAGACAAGTTGGTGGAGAGTTGGTCTCCAGGGTTTCATTGGTCTTGATCAGCCTACCATTTGTCAGTAACTTTCCTGAGTATTCATTGCATATTTTCATTGTTTGCCTTTAAAGTTTTGTGTTGCAATTATGCCTCCAAAACCTAGTTCAAGTCCTTTGGGCTCAGTCCAAGCTTGCAAAGTCAGTGATTGAACTTAGTGAGAAAAAAAAAAAAACGTGTTAGGTAAACTTCATACTGAAATGTCTGTGGTGGCTGTTGGCAATGAGTCTGGTGTTAACAAAGTTGTTATATCTGCAAAAAAAGAGAGAAAACTATTTATGATATGGTGGATTTCATGTGAATATTGTCCGAAATCAATGAATTTTTTTTTATTGTAAAGTTATTTTATAGTATTGTATGTTAGTACAAAAGGTCATGGGGGAGGCAGCTAGGTGGCTCAGTGGATAGAACACCAGCCCTGGAGTCAGGAGTGCCTGTGTTCAAATCTGACCTCAGACACTTAATAATTACCTAGCTGTGTGGCCTTTGCCAAGCCATTTAACCCCATTGCCTTGCAAAAAACTGAAAAAAAAAAGGTCTGAATAAAGTTTGGTCTGGTCCTCTTATTCAGACTAGAAGAAGGTCACAGAGGGATCACCAGTGAGAAAAAATGTTTTGTATGTTACCAATTTTATTTTGTGAACTGCATTTTATGGATTATTTCATGATTACTATGTTAGGAAAAGTACATATAACCCAAATTAATGTTTTGTGACAAATAATTATATGCAGAAAAGTCAACAATCACTAGCAAAACATTACATTTTTAGGTGGTCATGTAAACCTAACCTCTATTTTCTAAAGGTTCAATGTAGCAAGATTCACACTTTTTTACTTTTGTGCCATTTTCTAGATTTTTACCCTGGTGAAAATTGAGGATTGACTATTTCTTAACTCCTATTGAACTTCAATAATCTATGAAACTATGCTTTGGGAGTTCATGAATCAATCAATCAACAGTCATGTCTTCAAGGGTTCCCTTGTTCCAGGCAATGTGATAGGATCACAACAGTGAAAGAGGCCCTGCCTTCAATTATATTTTATCAGGGGAGATGTGAATATATATATAATATACACAAAATAAAGTCAGTGAATGTATATGGGGGTGGAGACAACAATAACTCTTAAAATGAAGAAACATTTTTAATGGTAGAAGCAGTTTGGGTTGTATTTAAAATCCTAAAACTACTTAATTCATTGATTGATTGTTGATTGATAGACCTATAGTTAGCAAGAATTTGGTTCAAGCCCTGCTGAGGCTTGGCAAATGATTTAGTATTTCTGAACCTCAGTTTTCTTGCCTGTAAAATAGGATAATAAGACCTATGTACTTAGCTACCTAATGGGACATTTGTATGGGCCATATAGCTATATTAAAAAATTGAATGCTTTCAAATTCTTTATGAAGATCTTTTCCCATGACTCTGATTTATACAAAGGATTAACAGTCTGATTTGCTTTTATGCTTATGGCATTAAAATAACTTGTTCCAGAGTATTTAAAGCCTGATTTAAAAAAAAAAAAGATTTGAGTATTTGAATATCACCATTTCAATCAGGAAAAATGGATAAAACAAATAAATTAAAATCTAAGCGGGGTTTAGGAGGTCAGTGGAGGTGGTTTAGCTTGCCAGTGACTTTAGACTTCTGGGAGGTGCAATGAGTAAAGTGCGGAGTCTGAAATTATGAAGACTTGAGTTCCAATCTAAACTAACTTCGTGTATGTATGTATGTATGTATGTTTGTATGTGTGTCATGCTTTGTGATCCCCTTGAGGTTTTCCTATCAGAGATACTGGAGTGGTTTGCCACTTTCCTTCTCCAGCTTGTTTTACAAATGAAAAAGGTGAGACAAACAGGATTAAGTGACTTGCTCAAAGTTACACAGCTAGTAAGAGTCTGAGGTCAGAGTCTGTGACTCTGGACAAGCCATTTGACCTCTGTCTACCTCCATTTCCTCATTTGTAAAATAAAGATAGTAATAACACCTTCTTCCCAGGGGTGTTGTGAGGATCAAATGCAATAACATGTGAAATACTTTAAAAACCTTAAAGAATATTATAAATGCTATAATAATATAAAATTATTATTGTATATTTTATAATATATATTATGATATGATATTTATGGCATATAATTATATATAGTTTTTACTACTTTATTACATTATAAATTATAGTATAGTATAATTATAATACATATGTTGTTCTTGTTGAAATGTAGTAATCAAAATATCAAAAAGTTCATGGATCTCAGGTTAAGAATGCCTATTCTATAGTTAGAAGGCTTGAGGAGAACATCAAGTCCACCCCCTCATTTGACAGAGGGGTAAACTGAGATCCTGGGAGATAAGTGGTTTTGGACACAGGAACAGGATATGAACCCAATTTCTCTGATCCTTGGTCATTAAGTCTGTAGTATCTTAAGCTGAATTTGAATTCTGATTCCAAATCCAGTTTTTTACTTTCTGGACCACACTGCCTCTCAAATTGAAATAATCCAGGTAACTAAATTAAAATTCTGGTTATACTAATATTTGAACGGCATTATGTAAATAAGTTAGCATGATACTTAAAATGGTTTTGTAAAGGAGTCTTACTACTTAACAGATCTGGATCTAGAAGCATCATAGATTCACAGATCTACATAGAGTAATTGAAAGGAACCCAAAAGGTCATCTATTTCAAATCTTTTGTTAAAAAAAAACAATTACAAACATTTATTTTCTCTTTCCTTATCAATCCTATTGGGGAAGGAAGAAAAGAGAAAAATACAGAACCTTGTTAACAACTAGGCATGGTCAAGCTAAACTAATTTCTACATTGGCTGGGTCAAAAACTGAAGTGTCTCACCATGCAGAGTCCCCCTCCCATCTTTCTATTTGGTGTTAAGTATTGTGCTTTGTCATTCATCCTTTAGAATCCTGATTGATCATTATATTTATCATAGCTCTTAAGTCTTGCCCAAAATGACATCACTAGTAAGCATCAGACATAGAATTTGAATGGAAGTCCTTTGACTTAAATTAAGGCCACTTCTCACTGTACCACTGATTTTGAATCCATTCTTCACCATGAGTTATGTCTTTTTTGGAGAAATCATTAAATGGTTTTATTTTTTAAAAATCATACTTTTTCTTCTGGAGAGGAGGGACCCAGTTATATTGATTTTAAATCATATTTAGCATGATGTATTGATTAGATACAGGCTCTCTGAAGCAAATGCTATGTTACCAAATTACCCTCCCCAAATCTGGATAGCAATCCCAGCTTTTCCTTTCTATGAAGTCATATCATTGACATTATGAGGTATGACAGACAAACTCAAGAGGCTTATAAATGGCTCCCAAACCTGATTATTGAAATGCTATCTTCAATTCAGTTTATTAGTCAATGTTCTACTCTTATTTATATTTTATTACTTTGCAATACAGTCCTAGGATCTAGGAAATGAAGTTTTCTTTAAATAAATGATTCTCAAACTTTCAAAAAAGTCTTTTGTTAAATGAAAACTAGAAGGAGACACAGTGTCGGTACTCTGTCAAGTTGGTAATGAGTGAGGTTTGGGGGCTTTTGCTGGCCTGGCTGTGGTCACATCTCTCTGTCTCTGATCTGAGAATTCTGATGTCATGGACCATATTTCTCCTTTGTTTTTAATCATTGTGTTATTGTTGAATAAAAGGTGGGTTTTTGTTGGATTAGATAACAGCTGAGGTTAAGCTGAAAATTTTCTCTCTAAACAGCTGCTGCCTTTACAAGGATAGATCATATTAGACCAGAGCTATGGCAGGCAAGTTTCATTTGACCATTAATCCTTCATAACTAAAATAGAGATAAGAGAGTTCCCATCTTACAAGGTTATTTGGAGGATCAAATGAAATTAGATAGATTAGATAGATAGATAGATAGATAGATAGATAGATAGATAGATCTAGATAGATAGATAGATAGACAGACAGACAGATAGACAGATAGATATAAATATATTAGACTGATAGAGCTTTGCAAACCTTAAAGTGCCAAATAAAGGCTATTATTTTAATTGGCAACAACAGCAGTAGTAGTAGGGAGAAGATGAAAAAGAGGGGGAAAGAAGAAGAGGAAGGAGAGGCAGAGAAAGGAGAGGAAAAGAAGATAAAGGCAAGGAGGAGGTAAGCTGGCATGACAAAATAGATCTCGAACTGACCTCAGAGCCAGAAAACCTAAGTTTAAGACTCTCTCTGAAGTACACTGACTTTGGTCTTGGGAAAGTCCCTTAACTCCTTTGTACTCTATGCAACTTTCTAAGATTATAAATTGAAAAATGAGTTGAACTAGGGGCAGCTAGGTGATACAGTGGATAGAGCACCTGCCCTGGAGTCAGGAGTACCCAAGTTCAAATCTGACCTCAGACACTTAACAATTACCTAGCTATGTGGCCTTGGGCTAGCCACTTAACATCATTGCCTAGCAAAAACAAAACAAAACAAAACAAAACTTTAAAAAAATGAGCTGACTGGGTGAGTTTCCTTATCTAGGATTTACCTTTATTAATGAAATCACAGACTTTATTCCTGCTGTTTTTGTCATTATTATTATTATCATCATTATTACTTTGGAGTTTTCTAGGGAACCATAGCCTATATTATTAGAGGCAGAAAAAATGAGGGACAATGAAGTTATCTGCTGAAATCAGGAATATTTGCAAAGCTGGCCTAGATCATTAGGACATCTTAAATAAAAACAACAACAATAATAGCTATCATTTAAATAGTGTCTTAAGGTTTGCAACGTGATTTATTAACATTATCTCATTTGAATCTCACATACTATTATCTCTAATCGATGAGGAAATTGAGGCAAATAAAGGTAAATAACCTGCCACAGTCAAATAACTGAAGCAATATTTTAAGTGACTGAAGCAATATTTGCACTCAAATCTTGCTGATTCAGTCTCTCCTCTCCCATAAGTCTGCTGGGTGAGGATGGGGTAGGTATAAAAGTTTGGTGGGGTGGTCAAGACTCAACAAATCAACAAGACAACAAGACAACTACAACATTGGTTTTCTTTGTGATCAGAAACAGGCCACTTAATCTCCCCAAATCCTCATTATTTTCAGACCTGCTGACCTCAAAGGATAGTTCTGAAGGTCATGAGGATGGTGTATATGAATTACTAGGGAATAATGTCTAGACTAGTAAAATATTTCATACATACAAAGCCATTGTAATTTTCTTTTAAGTTATAGTTTTAGATTTTACATCTCATGAATATTGGGAAAAGCTGGAAGAAAAAGCAACCTTTACTATAATTAAATGCTATTAATTTCTTTATAGGCACTGAAAATACAATGACAAAACAAAACAAATAAACAAAAATAGATAAGCCTTACTCTCAAGGAGCTTACATTTTCCTGAGGAGTTCTGGTGTGCTTGCATCTCCAAGTCTACACTCTCTCAAAAGAATAAAAAACTCTCACACATGCTTTCAGAGAGCAGACTAACCTGATTGTGCTTATTATGTTAGTGGTGTGAGAGTCCAAAATGAACTTTGTTATCCCTCCCCCTCCCCTATATGAAACTAGTCATTGAAGTGGAACGTGGGTGGGGTGGTAATAAGGGAAACTCCTCTTCTTAGCATCTGCAACACTGTGATATACCGATTCTTTGAGGAGAGAAGTGTTTTTCCTGGAAAAAATAAAAAGCCTCTAATCTCATTCTGTGATGTGCATTTAACTGGTGGGAGACTCTAGCGCTTCCCTGCTGGGAGCTGGTATGGTTCTATTGTTTTAAGTAGTCAGATCACAGACCCTGGGAATCATAGAGTGGAAAGGGATCTTTAGAGTCATCCAGTCTGAGCTTCCCTTGAACAGAAAGTCCCTTCTACAATATACTCAGCAAGTTGTCATGGAGGCTTTGCTTGATGTTATCCAATGACAGAGAAGTCACCTATTCTACACTGTCGGGAGATTTGGGTTTTTGTTTGTTTTGTTTTCCCTCACATCATCAATTCTTAAACATTTCAGTCCCAGGATTCTTTTTTTCCCCTTATAAAAATTATTGAAGATTCTCCCTTCCCAAGAACTTTTCTTTCTGTGGATTGATATCTATTGTTAATTACCATATTAGAAAGTAAAATGTCTTAGTATTATTATGAAAATAATGATGGTCTCAGAGACGCCTGAAAGGGTCTTAGGGCTCTCCAGGTCACATTTTAAAAGCTGCTGACATATCAGGTTTTGATCTATGATCTAATGATCTGTGTGCTTGAAAATGATGGACATAAAGCAATTAATGGCTATTATAATATCTGCAGATATGAGTTCTGAGGCACTGCTTTAAAAAGCAGCTCTGAGGTTGTGCTTTGCAGCCCAGCACAGTCCCTACTGGCCAGGCAGGCATGCCTAATCTCTCTCTGGTCTTCCCTCTTTTCTTGTCCTCTTTGCCTGAGCCACGAAAGCCCCGATTAGATGAGTGCCTGAGAGTGACGGGGTGTTTGTCTATCATGACAAGTACTTGGCTGTAGCAGAAAATGATGAGCTGCCCTGGGGGAGACATCACCACCCACTGCAGGGAGATCTATGAAGGCTTTATGACCCGTTGGAGTCCTGATCGAGCTGCTCGGGCTTGACCCTGGGGGAGGCAATTGTCTGGAATGCTAGCACTGTCAGTCTGAGGGATGTGCTTGGAATCCCCGGGAAACCTGCGAGCCTCCATTGTTTGTGAAGCAGATGAGGAATTTTCAGGACCATGGAGAGAGAGGGAAGGATTTTTTTTTTTTCCTACCACCAGCCACTGCCTGGTCCGGTTCCCCTAGACCATTGATTGATTGATCTGCTTCAAGAGACAATCAGTCCTTTTAACCCTTTCTCCTAAGTATCATTACGTAAAATGTGGAAGGGAAGGGCTTTAAAAAATTAAAGTATGTGAATGTTATTGCTGCTAGTCAAGGCAACAAGTTCTTATGAAGTATGTGCATTATGTACTGGGAATACAAAGAAAAGCAATAGCAATTCTACCTTGGGGAATTCACAGTCTGGCAAATAAACTAAGATGGGCAGAATGGATACAGCACCAGGACCTTAAAATTAAGAAGACCAAGGTCCAAGTCATGCCTCTGCCTTATCCTGATCCTGAGCAAATGCCCAGACAACTTGCTAAGATTATAAGTAACACTCATGAAGATCTGCATTGTTAGAGAAAATTTTCTATCCTAGGACTTCCCTACAAAAGTCAACAAGCAAGTCTAATTGGAAAAAAAAACCATAATAATTTAAAAAAATTCCCCAAAGTTAAAAAACAAATCCTACTCATAAGGTCTTCCCACTGTGCTAAAGATAAAGACACAAATAAAACAGTCCCTGCCCTTAGGGAGTTTACATCCTATCTCCTTTTCTGTCCCTTCCCTAATCTGTATGGGCAGAAATTCTCTTGAAATCCTTCTAAATCCTTAGGTGGTGGTGGGGGGGGGGGGGGTTTGGGAAAAGAATATCTCTCATTAATAATCAAATGATAACATCTGACTCATTATTTCTTTGAGATTTGTCAAAAATGATTTCACACATACCTTTTCTTGGTTGAGCCTCACAACAGTCCTGTAAAATAAGACATGAAAATATTATATCATCCTCATTTTATAGATGAAGAACATGAGTAAAAGGAGGGTTCAGTGACCAAGGTGGGCTTTGAATCCAGGTTTTCTTGGCTTCAAGTCCAATATTTTCTTCAGTATGCCATGCCCACATGGTTTCTTTAGACCTTTTACTTGTCTCCTTAACACTTGCAACCTCAATGATGAGAATATAATGACTTTTTCCCAAACCCTCTCACTTTTGCCTAGCTCTTGAATGGTAATATACTCACCTTTCAGGTGTTTGAAAGAGTATTTCCTATCAAGCATTAAGGGTGTGTGTGTGTGTGTTGGGGGTGGGGAGAGCATATAATGGTTTTGGGGGAGGCAAGGAAGGTTTTAGTGGATTAATAGATCAAAGAGGTTACAGTTTGGCAAAAGGTCAAGAAAGGTATCATCCTGGCCCTAGACACAAGCTTACCTTACTCAAGACCCAAGGTTGTATCTTGGCAAAATTTCCCCTACATTTTATTCAGCCCCCAACTCCAATCAGATTCTTCCTACTATGGGTCCCAAACCTTAGGTTTCAGCCTTTTGTAAGCCATTCACACTCATTAATCTAGACTCTCTTTAATCTTGACTTAACCCTTTCCTTCTAGCTAGTTTTGCTCATTTTCAGTTTTGTCCTATCCTTTATGACCCTATTTGGGATTTTCTTGGCAAATATATTGGACTTATTTATCATTTCCTTTTCCTGCTCACTTTACAGGTGAGGAAACTGAGGCAAATAGGATGAAGTGACTTACCCAGGGTTACCCAGCTAATAAATACCTGAAACTAGATTTGAACTCAGGAAGATGAGTCATCCTGACTTCAGGAACTGGAGCTCTATCCTCTGTGCCACCTAGCTGCCTATATATATATATATATATGTATATATATATATATATATATATATGCATATACATATATGCATAGATATACATATACATATACATATACACATATATACATATATAAACTCATGTATATAAAAATAAAAGTATATATTTATATAGAGAGATGCAGAGTTTTCTTCAGAAGAGAATAAGCTGCTTGAAGGTATGCCTTGATATGCTAATATCCAAATCAATGCCAGAACATAGGAGCTTGTTGAATGAATGAGTGAACATTCATGTACTTTGTGAGACAATATGAGCTTAGTTCTTTCCAAAGTAAGAATCATGAAGGCAGAGCCAAACTCTGAGCTATAGAGTTAAAGATGATGATTATAGGTTAATGTGCAGTGCGATTATGATTAATAGCTGCATTGCAAAGTAATCAATACTAACTGTTTGTTTTTCTGTTCACTCATAAAGATGACCTTGTTAAAATCCTCTAGTGGCCCATGATGATGGCTGGGGGCCCTCTGGCTAGGGAAAGGTATTTTCTCAGAATAGGGATGCTGCATCTGGTTGCTTTGGAAAGTAAGTGGCTAGAATACACAACTAAAGACAACAAAGGTTCATTAAATGTTGAAAAGGTTAGAGAAATTAAAGAAAGATGGCAGTAACCTCTTGTATAACTAGGTACAAGAAAGCATCAATATTGCTCATTGAGCAATCTATTCTCCTAATTTGAAAAGAACAACTATTCCTCATGTTCTTGTCCTTGGACTGGCAGTTACCTAATTAAATGCATATGAAATTCCAAAGCCTTTACTGAGGGACAGTAATTTTCCTGGTTTGTTTTTAATGTTGTCTGGCTGAAAGAAACACATTGAACTGATAATGGATGGATTCTTCCATTGTACATTAAGATCCTGAATTGACTAATCATGCCATTGTTATTAATCAACGTGTTATCTTATAATTTGAAATTAAAGCCACTGTTCTTCTTTATTGCTGATTCTTGGTAATGATATTTCTAACCTTTGATTACCATGACCAGGATATGTATATTGTCTCAGAGAATGCCACATAATGATGTTAATGATGATAATAATAGTAATAATAATGTCAGTTTCCCACCTGTTAGCTCTGTGTTGCTTTTTTAGTGATGTTCTTTTGTTTTGATTATTATTTTTTCCTTTCCAGCATCATTACTTCCTTTGACTAGAATTTCCCTTAAAAAGCACGTGCGCGTGCACGCGCACACACACACACACACACACACACACACACACACATCACACAGAAGAATAGATAAAAACTGACACATTGCCTTTATTTTGTATATCATTGTATATCTACAAACTTCTTTACTGAGGAGGAGACATGTTTCATTATTAGGCCCCTGGAATCAAGTTGTCAGTGCATTGACCTGGATTCTTCTTTTTTTGTTGTTGTTGCTTTCTTGTAGCTTATTCATTATGTGTATTGTTCTTTATTACTTTTACATAAGCCATCTTTTCCATTGCACCTTCTTTTCTACCTCTCCCTTATAACAAAGACAATAATACCCTATAATACATAATGAAAATATCACTTTTAACAAAGAATAACAAATTAAAAACTAACCAAATATTGAAAAAGTCTGGTATTAATATGCAACATTCCACAATCATAATCTTTCACCTGTGCAAAAAAAAAAGGAAGGTAGAGTGCCTCCTTATAGCTCTTCATTGAGGCCAGCCTTGGTTATATTATCATAATATGATAAATATCTAATTATAAAATAGATGATATGTATTATTTAATTATAAAAAGACATATTTTTGTAGCCTTCAGTTTCAATTGTTTTATTCTTTTTCTTTCCATTTGCACTGTTTTCATCAATGGTATCTTTTTTTTCGTACTTATTTCTCTTTACATCAGTTTATATAAATCTTCTTATGCTTGTCTATATTCCTAAAAGTCATTGTTTCTCCCTCATGTACCATAATTTGTTTAGTTGTATCTTGTTCTCTTGACTCATAAATCTTTGATGTTATGTCATTTTAAATAATTCTTTCTTAGTTACTCTGAATTAATAGTTACCATCTTTATGGTTGTATATATAAGTATATTTTAAGCATGCATGTATGTATATAATGTACATACATGCATGTGTATGTATATTCCTTTATATTCACCTATCAGGATTTGTTCAGTCATGATTCTTTTATGATGCTTCCATATTTGTCTTATGTCTTTTTTTTTCTTACAAGGCAGGTAGGGTTAAGTGACTTGCCCAGGGTCACATAGTTTACTGAGAGGTTGGGTTTGAATTCAGGGATGGTGCTCTATCCATTGAGCCACCCAATCACTCCTTGTATCTCTTTTGCCAATATAAAATATTCAGCTAAGAAAATATGTCTGTGAGACATTTCCTTTTTTGACTCACTTGGTTTATATGCCCAATTTCAGGAACTCTGGGTCAAAAATGAATAAAAGGGGGCAGCTAGGTGGCACAGTGAATAGAGCACCAGCCTTGGAGTCAGGAGTACCTGGGTTCAAATCCAACCTCAGACACTTAATAATTACCTAGATGTGTGGCCTTGGGCAAGCCACTTAACCCCATTGCCTTGAAAAATCTAAAAAAAAAAAAGAATGAAAGAACTTAAGTTCACCATGATGAGATGCAATGTCCAGCCATCCCTGGAAGAAATTGCCAAGCACCTAAATTTAAGGCCTGCCTCTGACACATCACTAGGTGGATGAATTTGTAACCTAGGTTGTGCCTATCTGCATTTTATGAAACAAGTTTCCTTACCTGGGAGTTCCCTATATCAGTGGACAAGGATGAGTCTAGTCCCTATCCATGAATGATATTTCTCAGATGGCACTTTTTGAATTTCACAAATTTGGAATTTTAATGATACAAAACATGAGTCTGACAATTGCTATCTCAGTCAAGTCACTTAGTCTTCTAGGGCCTCAATTTTTTCAATTCTACAATGAAGAGGTTGGACAACTCTAAAATGAATTTGGAGTATGGAGTATTTTGATTGAGGAACAGCAAGAATTCATTCTTATTAGACTACAAAGTACATGGAAGGAAGGAAACTTTAAGAAGACTCAAAAGGGAGGAAGAGGCTAGGTAACAAAGGTTTTGAAAGTCAAATGATTATTTGGTATAGTGGCAGATTGACATGTTCAGACCTGAACTTTAGGAAAATCACTTTGTCAGCTAAGTGAAAGATGTGGGAAATCTTGAGGCAGGCAGAGTCACCCTCAAGGTATTACAGCAGTCCAGGCATGATATGATGAGGGCATACACAAGGATAGAGGCCATGTTAGAGGAGAAAATAGTACATGAGATATATTACAAAGGTAGAAATGATAGTAGTTAAAGCAGATTAGATATATGGTGTGAATAAGGATGATACCTAAATTATTTGTAAGCCTAGATGACTGGGAGGATAATGGTATCTTGGATGGTAATCAGGAAATTGGGAAGGGGAAAGGGTTTGAGGAGAATGAATTCCGTTTTAGACATGATGAGTTTTAGATGTCTGCAGGATCTCTGGTTGGAGAAATTGGAAGATGTATCTGTAGTATCTCTAGAAGATAGATTCACCTAAGATCATACAAGATTTCATAGTAGGCACAATCATAATAATTTTCTTCTTATGATCTTTTAGTAAACTCAAGCAAGGCATAATATAGAGAAAGATATAATAATATTCACATACATATGATATATGTGTGAAACATAAATATAGATTCATCTATAACAATACATACATACATAATCTCATGCTTATTCTCCTCTAATCACTATTCATTCAGATCAAGTTATCTCATCTTTATTTGCATTGTATAAGCCTAGATTAACTTGAGCTCCTCCAAGAATTTTTACCTCCTTAAGTCATCTCTTGAGGGCTAGGGGTTAGATTAAGGAAAATAAGAGTAAAACCTCTCTGACTTCTCATCTTACAGAGCTGCCTGAAGTACAAAAAGGATAAGTGACTCATAATTTGGTAGTCAGTCTCAGAAGCAAGATTTGAACCCAGTTCTTTCTCAGCATTTCTTTCTGAGTCCATTATTCTGAATTATCTCAGTTCAAGCTCAGCACAATTTCACAGTAAGGTTTAAGTTAATTATTGTTATAGTAGGTTTCCTCTTACTTCCCACCCTTTGATCCTTTTGCCTTTCTTTTTATATCACCATTGCCAAATCCTACTTAATTTAAATTCTGACAACTAAGATTTCTTTATTTTGAAAGCACTAGTCTATTTATATACCTTTCCTCTGTGTTATATGACAATACATCAGCCACTAAATTGGCCTTTGTGAAATTCCCCACTGGATTCAGCTTTTTGTCAGATTTTCTTCATTTAGTTAAGAAATAGTTTGGGTCATAGTGAAAAGGATTCTTTTTATTTCTCTTTGATTTTTGCTCAACTGAAAGTATGGTCTTCTTTATTTGAGGGTTTTAAAAAAGGAAGCAAATTTTTCAATACAGTAATTATCCCCTCCCCTCCTCAATCTATATCCAAAAATATATTTTTTTAAACTCATAACAATATCCCATTTTCATTTATGTACATGGTGATGGCATTCAATTACTAAGTGACAGTAGGGCTGGTAGGCATCTCCCTTTAGGAGAAATGTACACAATAGAGAAAGCCTTTGTAAGTTCAAAGGATGTAGACTATCAAAACAATGGAAGTTCTCTTATCTCCTTCTAACCATTAGGTGGACATGGTAGGAAGTGGTGGCCGCCCCTCAAGTTATTGTGTATGCTCTCTTAGGCTTTTCAGTTTAATTGACCCTGGAACATCTCAGTTAATCAGAATGCATTGTGGGATGGGATGAGTTGAACTGGATTTTCCAATTAACTCAATAATTTTTCCTCATTGAAAATCTTTTATAAATGTATAAAATCATTTGTCTATCTTGGTAAAGAAGACCTAATTAATGGGATGGATTCTTGGTAGATTTGTCCTAATAAGATTGATTCAAGGATCCTAATTCTATTTCGGTATGCTCTATATATAATTGTGATTATAGATGATTAGGCAAAACTAAATCCATTTGTATCAGCTTAATTTAAAAAAAAGATTATCAAGGCACAGGGAAAAGAATACATAATGTTGAGTCTAAGGTACTGAGGTTCAAATACCTGTATAGATCTGACCTCTCTGAGCCTCAGCATCTAATCTGTAAAAATGGGAATTGAATTTAATGACCTGTAAGATCTGGCTCTAATCTGTGACCCCACATTCAGTTGGCTACCAAATAGTACCACATAGGATGCTGAAAGAGTCTTTCAAGGTCATGTAGTTCAATATTTATCACTTTGTAATGAGTAACCTGAGACTCAGAGAGGGTCTCAAAATGACTTGTTCAAGGTCACATGTGTATTAAGTGGCAGACCAGATCCTCTGACCCTACATCCAGTACTCCCTTCTCTGTTCCAAACTTCCCTAAATACCTTCACCTGATAAAAACCATGCCATAGATTGTGTTTTGACTTGTAAAATAGTTACTCTCCCTCTCCTCTCCAAATCAAGTATTCCAAAGATGTTTTATTCTATTTTCAGCCCATTTGCTGCCCATGGCATAGGTTGTTTCCGTTTGTGAGCATGATGGTTTATTTTTAATGACTAAGTAAATAAGAAGGTTAGACTAAATTACCTCTAAAGTCCCTGTCAGCCCTCAGTCCACAAAGCAAAGACCATTAGGCATGTCTTTGTAGGTAATATGTACCCAATGGGGGAAGTAAACTCAGGTGACATAGAACATAGAAATTATGCAATGAACCATTATCTTTTAGTGTTCTGACCATTAGGCAGATGTTAGGATTAACTCAGTCCAGAAGATGGGGTATTTGGAAGAGCTCACTGTTTTGGGGATATTGCTTAAAATGATCCTCACATGGGGAGCTCAGAAACTCCTCTAAGGCCCAAGAAAGGATTGTCTTTTCAAAAATGACAGAATGAAGGAAAGATTGAAGTAAGACAAAAACCCTGAAATGGAATTCCAAGTCATTCCTTGCCAGATGCTTGCCCATCATCGCTCAACAGAACTTACCACTTATGAGAAAGAAACACTTTGACTCAGGGGAAATGTGGTTAGAATATTGTTGCACCATGTAGGAATACTGTAGCTATATTAAATATATTTTATTAAACTATGCCCAACTCATACACTGAATATTACTTAATTTATCAAAAGTTTCTGGTGACAATCTAAACTCAAACAGAGGCTTAAGGGGTTTAATAATAATAATTTAATTTAGGGGTATCTTTGCCTCCTAAAGGCCTCTGGGCACTTTACACATAATGTAATAAAACCTAATTGTAAAAAGAAATGCAGCACGCCTTCATATTTTTCCATATTTAGAGCAGAAACAAAATAGAAAAATGTCTCTCATCCTTCACTAGTTTGCGTATAGAGTGTACAAATATAAAACAAATTGGAACTCTCCAGATTAGTCCTTTTAAAAACTTTAGACTCAAGAGATCATAGATTTAGAACAGAAGATCTCAGAGGCCATATAGTCCAAACTCCTCTTGTTACAGATGAGGAAACTGAGGTCCAGAGAGATAAAATTTCTAACATTGGAGCACCCGTACTTATATAACAATGGAGAGCTTTCTGAATCCAGGTCCAACACTATCTACTACACCAAAAGAAGGATATAGAGCCTTGGTGGAAAAGACACCTTATCATTAGTCAATAAAATACCCTTGACACATTTTAAATTCAATAAATACATAAAAGCCCCATTAACCATTATTATCAAATGTTAAAACATTATAGAATGCATGACACAATATTAAAAGATATAAATCTTGGAAGTCATCTTCAAGTGTTTGAAAATCTGTCACATAAAAGAGAGATTATTTTCCCCCCTTTCTCTTTTCTAGCTTCCAAAGGGCCAAACAAGGAACCATAGATTGAAGCTATGAAATAGAAGAAAGAGAAAGCTGAGAAATATCCTCTCTTTTCTCAGACAAGTAGGATGTTAGGTCCTTAAACTGAGGAGAGGGAAAGTTAAGAAAGAGGCAAAAGATAGGCTGAGCCTCTCTGAGTAATATAATAGACAACCAATGGGAAATCAAAGGCTTGCCTTGGTTTATTGAGGACCCAGTCACCATGGCTATGTCATTTCCTCTAGCTTTCTAGGAGAATATTGGTGAGGTTAATCCAGAATTGGGTTTTGGCATAAGCAGCATAAGGTTGAGGAGGCAAGGGATTTGAGAGCAGAAAACAGCCTCCAACTAACCTGCTTAACTCTAAGGTTGAATTTAGAATGGAGGTAAGTGAAGTCAGAGGAGGGGGTGATGACCTGAGAGAACAATGAGAGGTCTAAGATCTGAGTTCTTGGTGACCATGAAGATAACCTTTAGTAAAGTCAGTTATGGGAAGAGATGAAATGAAAGGAGGTTATTGCTAGCTGGAGGGATTTAGCTTTCTTGGTCATACATGTGGAAGACTTGCTAGCTTAACTGAATTGGATCCTGAGTATGATCTCCCTTGTGTGAAGGTGAAGTGAGGTGAAAGATGTTGGTCTTGGAAACTGAGGAGGTAGATGAGCTGGAAGGCCAGGATGTTTGAGGGAGCACCACCAATTACATTTGAGTATTCTAGTGTCCTGTACATGCTTGTGGCAGAGAAGAAGATTGTGACATCCTTACTGAAGACTGAAAAATGGAGGGTCTGAACCCACGTGGTTAAATGCTACCATGATAATAATACTAATACTAATAATTAATAATTAATCCAATTCTTATTTTGTGACACACTATACGAAGAGCTTTATATTTATTGTCTCATTTGAGACTCACAACCCCATTGGGAGGTGAGTGTTATTAATATCCCCATTTTATAGGTAAGGAAACTGAGGCAATCAGAGGAAAAGTGACTTGTCCAGGGCTTCACAGCTAGTAAGTGTCTGTGGAGGAATTCGAACCTGTCTTCCCGACGCCAGACTCAACTTTTTCTGCTGTGTCATCAGTTGCCTGTACTTCACTTGATACAGTGAAATTTGGAAGAGAAGACATTGTCAGTGATGGCAGCGGGGGGTGGGCTGGGCAGCAATAACAGGCAGTGAGGAGCTTTGTCTACTCCTCCTCCTGGGCCACTGTGTTGGGGCTGGTGAGAAGTTCTATATTCAGTATTCATTTAAGAACTGAGATATTGTAATCCAGTGAACCCCTTAGATGTATCTTCATTCTTGGTATTTTGGAATACTTCTGAAATGGGTCTTTGCCCCCCTCACTACATATAAACAAACAAAAACACAATCTGGGATATTTAGAGGACATTGTGGTCTAGTAATTTATTCTGCCTTTTCAGAATGTTGTTGGGAGGCTGTTAGTATATCATTTTCTATGAAAGAATCACAGGACCCAACAGTGTAAATTCCTGAGCATCATGATATCAAGGTTTTAAAAACAGGACTTTTTTTTCTCCCTTCCTCTTTTGTTAACTGTAACATGTAATTCTGGCATACATCTCCTCTCTAAATAGTATGCTTAATATCTAGATTTTCTGATTATCATTTAATTCTTTCACTTACTAACAACACTGATGCCTTGTTATATTTCATTAAAAACAAGACTTTGGTTTCCTATTTTAATCCAGTATAATGTCATCTGAAGCATATGTGCCTCATATTCTAGGCCTAGGGTCAACAATGGTTAAATTTGATTGTTAATACAATTGGTAAGTCCCAAGACCTTGTGATTTTTTTTCTTGTTCTCAGAAAATGAATCATAGTCTCTGAAGGGACCTCGAAGAGAAACAGTCCAACTACTGAACCCTCTCTGTTTCTGCATAAAGACTTCAAAGAGGGCTTCCCCAATATCTCTAGGGGAAATTTTAACTGTTAGGGAGTTTCTCCATTGCCTAGTGCAATGGAGAACAAACTGGGTTGGTAGACAGAAGACTTGAGTTTGGATCCTGGTTATTATATTTAATACCTAGTAACCTTGGCCAAATCAATGACCTTGGTGTCCTCATCTGTCAAATGAAGAGTTTGGACTAGATAATGGTGATTAAAGGCTTCCTTCAGCTTTGGGTCTATGTTTCATTTGCCTTTCCCTTTGGGGAAGCCCTCTTTGAAGTCTTTATGCAGAAACAGAGAGGGTTCAGTAGTTGGACTGTTTCTCTTCGAGGTCCCTTCAGAGACTATGATTCATTTTCTGAGAACAAGAAAAAAAATCACAAGGTCTTGGGATTTACCAATTGTATTAACAATCAGATTTAACCATTGTTGACCCTAGGCCTAGAATATGAGGCACATATGCTCCAGATGACATTATACTGCATTGAAACAGGAAACCAAAGTCCTACTCCCTACTCCCAACCTGTGACTCCAAGACTCCAAGAATCAGTACCTGTGCAGTGGCCGCACCTTAGTAAAACCATCTCAGCAGAAAAGCTAGACCAGTTTGAAAGTAATTTTTGTTCAGTCATTTCAGTCGTGTCTGATTCTTCAGGACCTCATTTGGAGTTTTCTTGGCAAAACTGCTGGAGTGGTTTGCCAATTCCTTCTCCAGTTCATTTTACAGTTAAGGAAATTGAGGTAAATAGGGTTAAGTGACTTGGAGAGAGTGACATATCTCCTTACTATCTGAGGCCAGATTTGAACTCAGGAAGATGACTTCAAGCCTATCACTCTATCCACTAGCTAGCTGCCCTATAACACAAAAGAACTTCTAAGGAAAATTCTGGTCTATGTTGACCCTTTCTGAGTTCTACATCTGTGGAAAAACTGTTGTGTACTGGAATGTCTGCATCAGAGTAGATGAACAATTCTGTCATTTCACATGTAATTACAACTTGTTTTCCCAGGCTTTTGAATAAAGTAAAGCTTCCCTAACAACCACTAACAAATATTTTATTAAGAGCCTACTGTTTCCCAGACACTAAGTTAACATGTAAGGATACAAAGATATGCAAAAATAATCCTGATGCTCAAGGAGCTCATGATCTAAGACTCACATTGCTAAGCTTGTCTTCCAGGCTTTATGAATTCTGATGATGTTTGTCTTCATTCTTAAAGAACATGACATTAGGGAAGTGATGTCATGACAATTCCATGAATTGGAATTGATTGAAGGGAACTGTGTTAGGTCACCAGCCTCATTTTCTCCTCTAGAGCCATCTGGGTCCAATGGACCGATATGGATCAGGAGGTGGCCCTGGATGTGAGGCAATAAGTGACATGACCAAAATCACACAGCTAGTAAATGTCTGAGATCATTCTGAACTCAGGTCCTCCTGGTGTCAGGGCCAGCACTCGACCCTCTGCACCATCTTGCTACTAAAATTCCAAGAGGCAGTTAGGCACCAGTCCTGAATTTAGAAAGACTCAAGAATTTAGAAAGTTCTAATCCTGCTTCAGATCCTTACTTGCTGTTGGGAAATCACTTAAATTCTATTTGCCTCAGTTTTCTCATCTGTAAAATGAGGATAATAATAGCACCCATGGTGTTCACAAAGGGGTCTGAATACACCAGGACATCCTGAAGAATTCTAGAATTGATTGTGCAGCATGGGAGACCCTGGCCCAAGACCACCCAGCATGGCGTGCCTTCATCAGAGAAGGGGCTGAGCTCTATGAGCATGGCAGAATGGGAGCAGCTCAAAAGAAATGTGATACTATTTGTGCCTGACCTGTGGTAAGCATTCCAAGCTGGTATTGGTTTGATCAGTCGCAGTCAGACACCCTGCAACTTGTCTCTAACATAGTAATATCATTTTGGTCTTTGATAATGAAGGACAAGCACCAACCAGCAGATGTTAGATAAATAATAGCTATTAATTAGCTATTTAAGTAAGCTACCTGCCTCTGCTTATCTTAGTAGGTGTTCATTTTCAAAAAAAAAAAAGGAAATTTTAAAAATTCTGCAAAAAATGTGAAATTGATCTTAAAAAATCTCTTATTTTTCAGTGACTTTTTTAACTGTCATTTTCCCCCAGACTAATAAGATTGTATGTTTGGGTGACTTTATGACTAATGGGGAATGATTTTTTGTATTGTAGGTAATTTAGGAAAATAATCTGTGTATTAGTGTTAGAGAAATTCTAATAGCCGTGCAGTTCTCATAATAGCATTGGCAATGCAGAGATCTCATTTAAAAAAAAAATATTTACAAACTGCTGCATTTGTCAAGAACAAAGGTTATCTCTCTGTTAATGTCTCAAGGGAATGTCTCAAGCTAATGTATTATGTATGCAACTCGTATAAAAATCAGTTTTAAAAGGTTTCCCTAGGTCCTCCTATAATAATGCCTACTGTATATTCCTAAGAAATTCAGGGTTTCCATCTAAATGTATAGCTATGACAGTTTTTTTAACCTTTTAATTCATCCACAATTTTTTTCAAATCCATTGACATTTCTTCTTGTATCTGACATCAGTGATATCTCATTGATGTGGGGACTCCTTTCAAAAATCTTGATCCCAGGCTCATCCATGTTTTCTGTAAATCTGCCACCCAGTATTTGCCCAATATTCTTGGCACCTTCTTCTAGGCCTCTTGACATGACATGAATCCTCATGGAGTAGAGCCATTGTTGGTTGTCCATCTACTCTCATGTCTTGCTCTTTCCATGACTAGTTCACATTATATTCAAGCCATAGTTCTCTCCATGACACTACCTAAGCTTGTCTTCAGCCAACCTGTGATCAACTAAAAAGAAGGTCACAGATAGCATAGTGCTATCTGCCTGCCATTCTATTTTGTGGTATTTGCTATCACTGGATTTTGGTCTTCAGAATCCATTAATAATCAAAATATACAATAATGGAATCATCATGAGAGAATTTTGGTTTTTGCACATTTGTATTCTTTTGAGAAAAATGTTAAGCATTTCTTCATCTGAGTTGCCCAAGCTGATCTCCATAATTAATATAGTGCCCCCTTCTTAAAATTACACATTCACACACACACACACACACACACACACACACACACACACACATATATTGTGAACATATATATTTAATCTAGGTATTGTATAAATGTGCACATGTCTCTATTTTGTACATAGGTCTATATATGTGTAAATATGTGTGTAAATGTAGGTGTGTACATGTGTGTATGAACAAATACAATGTGTAGATGCAACTCAACTTCAAGAGGGCACTAGTAAATTGTTAGATCTCATATATGTATGTGTGTGTATGTATGTATGTGCATGAGTATATAGGTATATGTGTTAGATAACCGTATGACCATGTGCATATACATCCAGATATATGTAGCTATGCCACCCATAAGTCTACCATATTGTGTAGATACATGTGAATTAACAGATATGATGCAACTTCAAGAGAAGGAAACTAATAATAAGGTTGGTTCACATGTAGATGTGCGCACACACGTTCATGGATGTATGTGTGTTTGTATACACACCTGTCCATGTGATATTCTCCAATAGAATGTAAACTCCCCGAGAGCAGGGATTCTTCTTTTTTGCTTTCAGTGCCTGCCCCGATCACTCAGTATCCCTTAAAATATACATAGTGTGATAACCTTGCACATGAAATCTCTGTAAAATACTTTGTAAAACATTAATGTCTGTTATTCCTACTTTATGAGAAAACTATCCTCTTTGGTAATGAATGATGGGGGAACATTAGGTGGACTTAGAAAAGTGAATGATTCAAAATTGGGCTTAAAATTGTGACAGAGGAATCTGTACTCTTTAAAAATAATATAGCTGTTTGACTGGCAATGAGAAGGACAGGCAGATATTACCGTAAAAGACAGACAGAATCACTCGGAGCAAGGATTTGCTGCCAGGGACAACCTCTCCATACATTGAGAATTTAATAGTTAGCATTTTAGCTTATTCCGTTTTTCTAAGTACTTAATGAAGAGCCTCCTAGGCACTAATTTCCAGGCCATCCTAACTTTATTACTAAAGTTTATCAAGCCGTAAACACACTCTTGCTCTCTACTGTCGTGTTTTTAGAAAGCATTTTATAAAAGGTGACATCTGGCAAAGAGGCAGATCTATAAAA
The DNA here is from genome assembly GCF_037893015.1 of Macrotis lagotis. NCBI lineage: Eukaryota > Metazoa > Chordata > Mammalia > Peramelemorphia > Peramelidae > Macrotis > Macrotis lagotis. The sequence goes on from NC_133665.1 coordinate 174,148,537, forward strand.
ATCATGCTGGTGGATGTAATGTCAGTTTTTCTGCCATCCTCCCAGAAAGAGTAATATTATTTTGACACACACATACATCCCCACTGTCAAGCTTCTATTTTTATCATGAGCTTACCGCACATATCCTTAAGCTATACAAAACCTTTGGGCTAATGTAAAGAGTGACATTTCTGCATATTTATTATAACACTTATTTTAGAGGTTGACTTTGCCCAGATAGGATTTCTCCAAGTACAATGTCATTTTCATGACAATAGGCATTTCTGGGAACTCTAGGGTTTCTAGGTGAGCTGGAGAAAGGTCAACTCTGGAAGGACAAGTTAAAGGTAGTTTAACTTAGACTATCTCTTGGTTGCCCTTTCTGATTTTCTTTTAGGTTCAAGAGCAAGCAGCTTGAACTCCTAATATAATAGTGATTCTAGAGGATGTGTAGGAAAATGAAGTCTTTTACCTCTTAGAGACAGATTTCATGCCATGGCAGATATGCTGGAATTCACTGGAGTGACCACAACCACCAGTCAAATGAGATAACATTGAGGCAACTAGGTGGTGCCGTGAATAGACCACTGGCCCTGAAGTCAGAAGAACAGGAGTTCAAATCTGATCTCAGACAATAATTATCTAGCTGTGTGGCCTTGGGCAAGTCACTTAACCCCATTGCCTTGCAAAACAAAAACAAAACAAAACAAATCAAGTGAGATAGTATTCAGAAAGCACTTAACATGGTGTCTTGCCACATAGTAGGTACTTAATAATAAATGCTTATTTGTTGATTATTATTATCACTGTCTCCTCTTGCTCAGTGGAATTCCAATAGACATGATTGTGGAAAAAAAGTCATGGGCTAGCTGTGATCCTTTTATATTTAATGTTCTGTTTCCCTGAAATTAAATTTAATATTGAATTCAAATAGATAAAAATGACCACTTTTTTGTTAAATTAATATAATGATAATCATCACAATTCATCTTTTACTCTCTTAAATTATCTTTAGAATTCTCCAATAAAAAGTAGATGATGAGAATGATGATGAAAATGATGATGCTGAAGAAGATGAAGATGAAGATGATAGTAACTGGATATATAACATAAGTTAGCCTAGCACACAGACAGAATCACAGAGATAGCAAAGGGTTTCAATCAGGAATTTTAAAATGGTGTGTACTTGGTGTGGTTGCCTCTTGAAGAAGGTTGATTTGTTTTGTTTTGTCTTTCTGGATCAATGTTCATGTTTGGTTGATTATTGGTTTGGTCTAAAATAATGTTCCAATTTCAGTGCAGTTGATTAATTGAATTCTCAGGTGTGGTTAGGAGTCTGTATTCATCTGCATGTGCCACCTGCCAAAGTAAATAAAAGTACTCTAAAACTAGGAGTCTGCAAGGTTCCAGTTCCCCTTCTGATTTAAAAGTTTGTTTGGCTTTGAAAGAATTGCCTCACTTTTCATTGCTATACTAGCTAACTTTGAAAGACTGTACTTAGTAAAGAAGGTGCTGACCTGCCCTGGTGGAGGGACTTTTCTCACTTGGGATCATTGAAGTCCCTAGTCTAATCCCCATCCCCTGACTTGAAAAATGCATCTTCGGGTAGTTTAGGGATACTAGTGAGCAAATGAGTTTAGGAATAATAATAGAGAGAAAGTTGTTTGTCCTTCCGGTTTAGCCAATTCCTTTAAGACTCAATTCAAATCTCACCTTCTACAAAAGGTATTTTCTCCCCCCAACCCAGGACCTTCTCTCTGAAACCACTTTCCTTTTACATCTTGGACAGACGTATTTATTTGCAAATTGTCTGTCCCATTAGTCTGAGTTCCTGGAGGAAAGGGGATGTTTTTGCATTTCCTTGTCTCCCTACCATAATAGCTGCTATATAGTAGGTATTTAGTAATGATTGACCCTGTGCCTGGCCATTCTTGTTGTTTAATTGATAGGTATTCAGATGTTAAACTTAGGGAATTTGCAATGACTTATTGCAAGAGTTTTCACTATTGCCCTCCAGAATCTGCCTCAATTAGTGATGGTGCCTTGCCACATTAGTGAAAATTGTGAATTTCTAGTCCAAATTCCGAATACACCTGTGGGAAACAGAGCCACCTGGAGAACTTAATTCTCATTCTCTGGCTTCCTTTTTTAGCTTCCAAAGTATTATAACTTTATTTTTTAAAGGAAGTTCCTGTCCCTTAAATTTCTTCAGCCTTGTGGGAACTTGCTCGTCCATAAACTCAAGCCAGGTCCCAGTTAACCATCAGATTAATGGCAGCTCACATTTCTGACACCCCTGCAAGCCTTTTGCTTCCTTCTGACTTGGAGATAATGAATTTTTCCTCCTCTCCCCAAAAGGATAATTTAAAAAAATCCTCTTTCTGTGATAAATCATCTATCTGAGCTGTTCTCTTCTGGGAGGTCTCTTTGTAGAGATCCTTAGCAAGAATCCTGGGCAGGGATGCTGCTGCCTTCACCCAGGTTTTAAATGAGAATGACTGCAAATGTTTATTCAAGCTAAATAAAGCCAGTGGTAAAGCAAAGCCTTTTAAACTATTCTGCCTCATTTGAACATGACACTGATGTAGACAACTTGGGAAAATAGTGTGAGTACACAAAAAGCGGTATTATCTGAGCTAGCAAAGGGTTTCAACACCAATGCACAAAACTCTCTTGAGCTGAGCTAATTACTGCAAACTCCCTGAGCATCATTTGGGTCAAGGGCGACGCTTCATTGGGAGTCTTAAACACTGTTTTACATCTCCTGGCGAGAACCTGGGGGAGCAAGGTTCTCTTTGGGGCTGCTAACTTCAAAGAGAGATTGGGATTCCAAGCATCTCCTCCCACATTTCTCTGTTAATTATTCAAAATAGGCACTTCTTCCCTTCCCTACCCTTCCCTCCTTCCTTCCTTGCTTCCTTCTTCTCTCCCCTCCCATACCTTCCTTTCCCACCTCTCCCCCTTCCTTCCCATCACTTCCCTTCCCTCCCCCTTCCTCCCTTCCTTCCTTCCTTCCTTCCTTCCTTCCTTCCTTCCTTCCTTCCTTCCTTCCTCTTTGATCTTTTCATTCATTTTCTCCTGCTCTCTTTCTCGTTTCCCTTCTTCTTTTCTTTTTCACTCCTCCCTTCCTTCCCCTTTTCTTCCTTCCTTTCTTCCCCTTCCTTCCTTCTTTCCTCCTTCTTTCCTCTTTGATCTTTTCATTCATTTTCTCTTGCTCTCTTTCTGTCTCCCTCTTCCTTTCTTTTTCACGCCTTTCTTCTCTTCCTCTCTCCTTCCCTTTGTCAAATTCCCTCTTCTCCTTCCCTTCTCTTTCCTTCCCTTCCTTTCCTTTCTCTTCTCTCCCTACCTTCCTCTTTCCTTCCTCCTCCACTCTCTCCTTTTCTTCCCTCCCAAAACCAAAATCAATTTATATAAGTTCTTACCACAATAATTTTCAGACTCTTCCACATAATTGTAACATTAAAAGACTTTGTAATATATAAACCCAGACATGCAACAATATTCTTGGATCAAAGAACGTTGTTTGCACTTATAAGACAATCCATTTGTATAAATTGCTAGGGAGTGGAACTAAATATACCAAATATACCAGACAAAGCTTAAGTTATGAATTATAAAAAAACCTGAATTTGTTTTTCTCTCCATCTCAGCCTCTGGAACCACTGCCTAATGAAGATTTTTCTCAGTGATTCCTCATGGGTTCCTGTGTGGGATTTGTACATTCTATTTTGCTGTGTCCTCTGCATTTTCTCTCCTAATGATGTTGTTCACATCTCCCATGGATTCAATTCTCATCTCAAGAAGTTGATTTTCAGATCTATACATCCAACCCTAATGTACTCTCCTGGGGTCCTAAGGCTGCACTTCCAACTGCCTCCTGGACAGGTCCACCTGGATGTTCTCCTAGAGGTGTCTCAAACTCAAAATAAACTTGGCATCTTTGCCCTGAAACCTATTTTTCCTCCTGTTCACCATTCTTTTAATCATCCACTTTTACAACCTGGGATCACCCTGGATTCTTTCTTCCCCAAACTCCTACTTCCAAAAAATCTCTCATGATCATCCCCTTGTTTTCACTCACAGTTTAGATCTTGATTACATAAAGTTGAGTTTAATAGCTCTGACTGTTTAATTAAGATAGGACCCTCTTTGTACTATCCTCTGACAGATCTCCAACCTCTTCTGAAATACTTATTTTAAAAAATTGAAAAATAATGGCATCAGGCATAAACTTACCTATGCATTGGTTCTTCTCTCCATCCATTTACACAACTATCTACACACACACACACACACATTCATAGATACAAATATACATATAAATATAGCAAAAAAGTTTTGTGATTTTTGTTTCCCCTTCAAGTTAATGGCAAGGTAACCAAAATTTAAATTGTGAATTGATTAAAATTTTTTGAATGGTTACAGCTATTTTTGCATTTTGTATTCTTGCATAACTGTCCAAAGTATGCAGGGCATTTACTGCTTCGATATGGGCATTGTACCCCAGCATGTAGATTTATCATTGGAAAGACCAATAGGAACATATCACAACAGTGTTGGCTAAGAACAGATATAGAGTTATTATAGTGAAGCTCAGAGACGAAACTATAAGCTGCTTGAGGGAAGGAACTATTTTGCTATTGTCTTAATATTCTAGTCCCTAGAATATTATCTGGCACTTGATAAGAAGCACTTTAATAAGCATTTGTTAAATTGAAATGAATTAAAATATAACCCTTGGTTAAACAAAAGCTTGGAACAGAAAGGAGGGAGACATTTAAATATGAAAAACCATCAAGTGTATGGAGGAGTTATTGTTTTTGATAGAAGTTATTTTTTAAGTTATATTGATGTCTTTTATTTTTACATCATAATTCTTTCCAGATAGATCCACCTCCAGACCTCTCATAGCAAAGTGAGAGAAATAAAAAAACAGCTTAGCAAAATTAGCTTAGACATGGATTGTACCTAAGAACAAATGTAATAAAAACCCTGACCAGGCCAGGAGAACGCATTTCTTCATCCCTTCCCGGGGACAACAATTGGTCTTTATGGTTACACAAGTTGTTGATGATACACACAAAATGATCAGGCATTTGCTAAGACACAGATAGAACCCAGTACTCTAAAAAATTTGCAGCATTCCACACAAAGCATTTCCAACTGACTTTCATGGTGATGTGGAGGCATATAAAAGCTGAGAGTTGATGAGGTCCTAACATCAATTATCTCCACACTAGAAAAATGTAAGCACTTTTATTTTGTTTTATTTTATTTCCCCCCAGTTACATTCAAAAAGAAGTTTTAATATTCACTTTTAAAACTGCAGTTCTGAAATCTCTCTTTTGCTCCCACCCCCAATCCCCCTCATTGAGAAAGCAAGTAATTTGATATAGGTTAAAATTGTATAGTCGTGAAAAATAACGTGAACACTTTTAGTATTATCTCAATTTTGACACCCTGTGGAAAAGCTCCAGTCACTGTATCCTCACCATGGTTCAAGTTGTTGTAAAAAGTCAATGAAATCATAGGTATGTTTTCTCATTTGATCTTCACAACCCTTTGAGGTAGGTGCTATCATCCCCATTATACGGATGAGGAAACTGAGAGTGAGAGAGGTTAAGTGACTTGTCCAGGGTAGTCCAGCTTGGAAGAGTTTCAGGCTGGATTTGAACCCAGGTTTTTCTGACTACAAGTCCAGCTTCCATGCCCAAGACCACCCAGTTGCCTTTATGCAAAGCATTCCAAATAAAGCAACTGTATAGATGTGGTTTTATCTGCATGGACTGGTATATGGATTAGAAATTCTGGGTCTCCTGGGGACCTTTTTCCTTCCACTAAATCAATTCATAATGAAATTATTTCTTCCTTAAGAGTAGGGCCAAGGGGCAGCTAGGTGGCACAGTGGATACAGCACTGGCCCTGGAGTCAGGAAGACCTGAGTTCAAATCTAGCCTCAGACACCCTAGCTGTATGACCTTGAGCAAGTCACTTAATCCCATTGCCTGGCAAAAACTAAAACAAAAAAAGAGTGGGGTGAATAGAGATCCTACTCCTACATCTTCCACTATGACAGATTCCTTCCCATTCAGTGGTTCAGCAATGGTGATCTTTCCACCTCTCTGAGACTTGGTCTTCTCATCTGGAAAAAGAGATTGAATGGATGATCTGGAAGTTCCTTCCAACTCTAAAATTCTACATTTTAATGCTATTGAAAAAGAGAAAACCTTTCATTCCCTTTCTTTGAGACTGTGCCATACAGAAAATTTGCTCTTTCCATTAGTCTGCAATCTCCTAGAGAGTGGGTTCTCTTTCCCCCAGTTGCTAGCTCTCTTCCAACAAAATCACTTAACATCCAAATTGTATAAATCTATAAAGATATATTTTGCACAGACACATATACAAAGACACACACACACACACACACACGATAAAATCCACAGGTCTGGCTGGAGCAAGGATTTCTTTCTTTCTTTTTTTCTTTTTACTTTGTTTTCTTTTTATTGCCAGTGCAAACACATAGTAGAGGCTTAATAAAGACTTCTGGATTTAACTCATTTTTCCCCCTATCAATTTATCCTTAGAAAAAGACAGACAAATAATGAAGACTAGGCACAAGCATAGGAAAGAGACTAGACCTTCGTGGCTGCCATAGCTTGAAGGGTCTCTAGTTAATGAAGATTGGTCAAAGGAACTGGGAATGTTTGGCTCAAAAGAGACATGATTTAGGGGAGGGAAATGAGAGCAATCTACAAGAATATGAAATGTCATGATTTGTCTCTCTTGGCCCCAACTGGGAAAATGTCATGGAAGCCCAGAGACAGAGATGAGAAGGGGACAAGGCATGGGGGACAAGCAGGGAAAATGCTAAGAGTCAGGAGATGGAATTTTGTGGATGAGGAGCATGTGAGATGACTTGAATAATCACCCTTGGCTTTACCAATCCAGAAAAAAAAATAGCACAAAGGTCATTTCAATTCAATGGGATTAATTTCTTCTACACTTGAGAAACTCCCAATCTCCCTTCCTCGGTGGATGACAAGGTGATAGGGAGACTTTTGAAAAATCATTCCATGCCTCTGGGCTTCAAATATTCCTTGTGTAAAATGAAGGGTTTTAGACAAGATGATCCTATAGGTCCCTTTTAGTTCTGTATCCCACATCATTATCACCAGTCTTTACATATAACTCCTATTGTACTAAATTCTGTACAAATATCTCATTTGATTCTCATAATAACCCTGGGAAATTGTGTTATTTCCATTTGACAGTTGGGAAAATGAAGGTAAATGGGTTCAGTGACTTGCCTAGGGACACACACACACACACACACACACACACAAAGTCAACTGATAAGTGTCTGAGGCTAGATCTGAATTCAGGTCTTCCTAGTTCTAGACCTAGCATCCCATGATGCCAGCAGGGACCTGGAGGAAAAGCACAAAGTGGGGCTTCTGTCAAGAATTATGAGTGGAATTCAAAAGGAAGCTCCTTGAGGTCAAAGGCTGTTTCTGCCTTTTCTTGAATCTCCAGAGGTTAGCACAGTTCCTTTTTATGCAGAAAACATTGATACATGAGAGACTTCAGAGGATGAAATGGCTTCTGGGTCTGGTCTGAAGGAAACTTTGTGGTTCTAAGAGAAAATTCTTTCCTTACAGAATGACCTTTAAGTAAAAAACATCAATAGAGAGTTTACTTTGTACCCAAAGACCACCGCCCCCCCCCCACCAAAAAAATCATGGTGGAGTTAATGGAAATGAGGCAGGATTCCTGAAGAGAATTGTACCTGGTAGGGGCAATAATTTCTGGAAAGAACTTTAACACTCCTGAGGTGTGGGGGTGGGGTATAGGAAAAGTGCTGTTTTCCTTTAAAAAGTTAATAGACACACTAGTGGGTCCCTTAGGAAACTGGTGCTGTATCGTTAAAGCTTCCTATTTTGTTTTTCTAATTAAAGATGTCTAATTAAAGACTCTCCTCTTCACACTCACATATATGTAACCCTGAAACTCTTCCTTCATCTGGGTTGATAGGGAGATAAGACTTGTTCTCTTCCCCCCAGTTGCTAGCTCTCTTCCCACAAAATCACTTAACATCCAAATTGTATAGATCTATAAAGGTGTATTTTACACACACACACACACACACACACACACACACACACACTAAAACCACAGGTCTGGAGCAATAACAAATTGAGGATATGAGTGACTGTCAAATTGCTACAGGATCCAGAAAAGCGGGTGGTCCCAATGGACAAGGGATAAGGCTTCATGAAGGGACTGCGTCTTAGGTGTTTGCTGGGCCTTTAATGATAGTTAAGACTTAGGTTTTTGTGGCTAACAATTTATATAAGTTATTGACTACCCATTATGGGATACTGTTTATGATAAAGAACAGAAGCCAATCAGCATGTTGGACTCTTAAAGTGGTGGGGGGAGTAGAGTACAAAGAGGATAAATGTATGAATCAATGCCTTGATTTTTACAGTTGATATATCAGAGAGAGCCATAGACTTGGGGTGCAAATCTAATTTCTAATACAAGTTATGTGAGTCTAATGATTGTATTTTGAGATCTCTAAAGTGCTTTACATATATTATCTTATTTAACCCTCACAGCAATCCTGTGAAATAGATACATGATTTTTCCTGTTTTACAGATGAAGAAACTTGATTTGCCCAGATCACTGAGCTAGTAAGGACCTGAAAGAGAATTTGAACTCAAATCTTGACTCCAAGATTAGTGTTGTAAATCATAAGAGCCTCCACCTTATAGCCTTGTTGTGAGAATCAAAAAAAAGAGATCTGTCAAAAGTTTCACAAGCCTTGAAGAGGGATAAACAAATTAACCATCATCTTCATCATCATTATCTATTTTCTTCTAGTCAAGGATTCTTTATAAAATAAGATAGCATTTTATTTTTCCCAACTATAGATCAAGAAATTTTGATCATTTATTTTTGCAAGACTGAATTCCAACTTTTTCTCCCTCCCTCCCCTCTTCTGAATACAATATTCAACTTGATATAATTTATATTAGATTAGGTATAATTTATATTGTATCATATTTTCACATATTTCCCCTATTTCCACGTATTTCAACTATGAGTTGTGGAAGAAGAAATAGATCAAAAAGGGAAAAACATGAAAAGGAAAAAAGTAACTGAAAAAATATACTTTGCTCTGGATTTGGGGTCCATCAGTTCTTTATCTGGATGGGATAGCATTTTCCTTTGTGAGTGCTCTGTGTGTGTCTTGGATTATTGGACTGCTGAAAAGAGTTGGGTCCTTCATTGTTGATCATCACACAATATGGCTAACATTGTGCATCTTCTTTTCTTGGGTCTACTCATTTCACTTTGCATCAATTCATACAAGTCTTTCCAGGTTTTTCTGAAATTTTCCTGTTCGTCGTTTCTTATTGCGTAATAATATTCCATTATATTCACATACCACAGATTGTTTAGCCACTCCCCAATGGATGGCATCCCTTTAATTTCTGGTATTTTGTCAGCACAAAAAAAGTTGCTATAAAATATGTTTGAGCATATTTTATGATCGCTTTGGGATATAGTAGTGGTCTTGTTGGATCACAGGGTATGACAGTGTGGTGGCCTCCAGTTTTCCCACATCCCTTCCAACATTGATCATTCTCCTTTTCTCTTATATTAGTCAATCTGATAGGAATGAGTTAGAGTTGCTTTAATTTGCAGTTCTCTAATCAATAATGACTTAGGATTTTTTCATGATTATAGATAACTTTTATTTCTTCATCTAAAAACTGTCTTTTCATATTCTTTGACCATTTACAATAATAATGATGTTTGTCCTTCATTCTTGAAGAAGAGCATGACATCAGGGTGTGATGCCATGATAAGCACACCAACTGAATTTGAGTGCTCAGTGATCAACCTCACTTTCTCCTCCAGAGACATCTGGAGGAGCGACAGGATATCAGGGAAGCCTGGAGGAATTTGCATGAACTGATGCGTGAGATGAGCAGAGCCAGAAGAACACTGTATACTCTAACAGTAACATGGGGGTGATAATCAACCTTGATAGACTTGCTCATTCCATCAGTGCAACAATCAGGCACAATTTTGGGGTATCTGTGATGGAAAATACCATCTGTATCCAGAGAAACAAGGTAGAGTTTGAACAAAGACCAAAGACTATTACCTCCAATTAAAAAAAACTTATTATGTAATTTTACTATCTCATACTTTTTTTTTCCCTTTAAAGATATGATTTATCTCTCATCACATTCAACTGAGATCAATATATACCATAGAAACAAAAATAACAGCAAAAAAACACCAAAGTCGTCTGGGTCCAGACATGGATCAGGTTGACTGGAAATGGCCCTGGATGTGAGGCAATCATGTTAAGTGACTTGCCCAAGGTCACATAGTTAGTAAGGGTCAAGTGTCTGAGGCCAGATTTGAACTCCTGTCCTCCTGACTCCCAAGTCAAATCTCTATCCACTATTCCACATAACTGCTCTTTTGACTATTTATCAATTGAGGAATGATTTGTATTCTTGTAAATTTGAGTCAATTCTCTCTTTTTTTAAGAAATGAGGTCTCTAGGGGCAGCTAGGTGGCACAGTGGATAGAACACTGGCCCTGGATTCAGAAGAACCTGAATTCAAATCCAGCTTCAAACATTTAACTGTGTGACCTTGGACCAGTCACTTAACCCCATTTCCCTGTAAAAAGCAAAAAGACAAAACAAAAAGGAAGAAAGAAAGAGAGAGAGAGAGAGAGAGAGAGAGAGAGAGAGAGAGAGAGAGAGAAAGAAAGAAATGAGGCCTCTATCAAAGACATTGTAGCCAAGGATTTTTAACTTTTTAGTGTGTCTTAAAGCCTTTTGGCAGACTGAGGAAACTTAGAGACTCTTTGCCAGAATAATATTTTTAAATGATTAAAATAAATTACAGAGGATTACAAAAGAAATTTATATTTAAATACAGTAATCAAAATAAAATTTAAAATATTAGTTGATCTCAAATTACCCTTTCAGTACTTATTGGTTACCTGTATTAACACTTAGGTTGTTCATTGATTATTCATCCTTTAATATTTCCCTTCCTCTTTTTCTGAGCACAAATTATCTGAATGACATCCCTCACCCACTAATTAATAATAGCTAATAATGATAACTAGAAAATAATGTTTAAGGTTTATTAAAAACTGGGGCAGCTAGGTGGCACAGTGGATAAAGCACCGGCCCTGAAGTCAGGAGTACCTGGGTTCAAATCCAGTCTCAGACACTTAATAATTACCTAGCTTTGTAGCCTTGGGCAAGCCACATAACCCCATTTGCCTTGCAAAAACCTAAAAAAAAAAGTTTATTAAAAACTTTATATGATCCTCACAGTTACTCTGTGTGGCATTATTATGCCTATTTTACAGATGAGAAAAATGAGGCAGAGAGAAGTTAATAGACTTGCCCTGGGGGGGTGGCTAGGTGGCCACAGTGTATAGAACACTGGCCCTGGAGTCAAATCTGGCCTCAGATACTTCATAATGACCTAGCTGTGTGGCCTTGAGCAAGCCACTTAACCCCATTGCCTTGCAAAAAACCTTAAAAAAAAGAGAGAGAGACTTGCCTGGGTCATATATCTGGTGGGTATTTAAGGCAGGATTTGAATGCAGATCTACTTTCTATGGCCTCCAGTGCTTCTTGGCCCCTGGGTCATCATTGGAAACACAGTGCACCCTAATGCTGCCCACTGTTGGTCTATACATAGGGTCTTGGACTTGAAGCCATTGGCTCTCTTCCCCTCAAGACCTCTTCACTGTCCTCTGTCTCTGAGGAGCCCCAGCCCAGACTCGGGAGGACAGATGCCTGCTTTCTATGCAAGGAAGGTTGGGCATCACATGTTTCTCTCCTGGGAGCCTTCCCTTCCCACCATCACCTTTGGTAGACTTGATTTATTAGTGTGATAATTGACAGTTGTTTCCCTTTCTAAGTGATTGTTTTGTAGTTCTATTATGTTCTGTCAGGCAAGAACATACAATTAATTACAAATAAACTAAGCATTAATTTTAGATTCAGGAAAGAACTCTCTTAACGTCTCTGCCCTATTTCCCAGAGCTCCATAGGAATTCTGATAACCAATCTGGCTTACTTTGTGTGTGAGGTGTCCCTGACTGACTGGAGGCAGTGTGCCTCTGAGATGCCCAGGCCTGGGCCACTAAGGAAGGGCCTGGATCCATGATTTCATTACCATTAACTATTCCAGAGTGAGGAAACTCCTTCTAGCCATATGGGTTAGAACTTATTTTGTAGCTTTGTGATGGCTTCTGATTTTAGGAAACAGAATGCTGACAAAGTTTGCAAAGCCCCTTTCCCACATTAGCCAGTGACTGAATGTTCCTGCTTCAAGAACAAAGTCCTTCTGTCATCGGCTAGCGGGATCAATAACACTGGTTTTGAACTTGGAGGGGGGGATAATGGTGTAAATCCCTTCCCTAACACACCTCTGAACTTCATTTTCCTCTTTTGCATATTGGTGTTAATGATCTCTCTGGTGTCTGTTATGAAAGGTAGTTTGCCAACAATGAACTATTGGGGAAACTGGTGTGCTTTTATAGAAGTGACCATAAAAGGAGACAAATTTAGAGCAAAGAACATGGGACATTGCCTCTGAATTTGGAATCACTAAATAAAAGAAGTTGTACTGATAAAACTTGATGATAAAAAAAGAAAGTGTTCCTTGGTGTCCCTCCTGATGTTTGCAGGAAGGACCAGCTCCAGGCTTCACAGGGCAGTGCCTCTGAACTGAATCTAGAGGCAGAAGACCCAGTTTGAGATTCTACCTCTACTACTTACGAACTTTGAACCACTACAACTTTTGAGGGACTCAGTTTCCTCATCTGTAAAAATGAAGATATGAGAGTAAATGACTTCTTATATCCTTTCTGATTCTAAATGGTCCAGCATGGTACCAAAAAAAAAAAACCCCAACAGCAACCCTAAGTTCAAAACCTGGATTGATTTTTTATTCCCTGGGTACCCTGATCTCCCCAGTTTTCTTATCTGTAAAATGAGGGTGTTAGACTAATAAGGAACCTCATAGCTTAGCAATCCTATGAAATCAACCCCAAAGAGAAAAAAAAAGGTATGAGACCTACTCAACATTGTTCAATGTGGAATCCTCTCAAACCCATCAAACTTCTGAAAGAGGGGAACCCCTAAATGAAAGCAAGGACCCTGATTCTCTTGGGTGAGATCCTTGAAGGTTAAAGACAGATTTTTTTTAATAGCCTTTGTTTCAAGCCTAGTATCTGGCACATCATTAACACTTGTCTATCTTGTGTCCATATTTTCTGCTCCTTCAGAGCAAAGACTGTCATTTGCCTTTCTATGTATCTCCAGTGCTTAGAAATAACCTCCAGTACTGGCATATAATAATACTTAATAAATGCTTGCCAATTGCTAGTCCTTTTTAATGAATCTAACACCCCATTAAATACAGTTTTTAGGTCAATCTGTAGTTCCTATCTGATGTTCTTATGGAAAAGGGAAGAAAGGTATCTTATCCAATTTTCCTCCAAAAACCTGGAGCCTGCTTTTAAAGAACACCCACTATGATGATAAAAGAAGCTGCAACAATGAGAAATGGGTCATAATATGTCTCTTGGTTGCAGAAGAATGACAAGCTGTGGTTTCCATAGTTCAGATTTGAGGACAGAAGCCAGGAGCCCACTATCAATCAACCATAATATTATCATTAATATTGATAATCCTAACAATATGCCTCAATCCTTTAACAATCAACAGTTCACAGGTTTTTTTTAAACAGAACAGGAATGTTTAGAATTTCATCTACATATCTGTAGGACAGCAATCCATGATTCCTCAGAGTGGCTTGCTCCCTCCATTGGTTCGGACTGTAGTTTGTGTATCACTCTACCCTCACCAAAAAACAATTTCATCAAATCCCTGGCAATGAGCTTCTCCCACTTTAACTATTTTGATTTTTTAAATGATAGATATATCATACATCTCTGGATCCATATTCAAAGCTATTCTGGCTTAATAGAATGGAAGGAAGCTCCTTGAGGTCCAAATAGAATGTAAGCCCTTTGTGGATATTTTGAGGCTCATTTGTCTTTGTCTTCTTGAAACCAACACAATGCTTTGTCCATAATAAGAATCTGATAAGTGATTGATGAGTTGAGTCAATATTAATATTAATCATTTCAATCATATTGACATTAATTTAAGAAATATTTAATATTCCTTAAAGTAATAGGACTTGTCAGAGGTTGTCTTTCCATTCAATTCAATTCTAAAAGAATCTTTTATTTGCAAGATACTAAATGAGGAGCCAGAGCTACAAAAACACAAATGAACAGCTCCTACCCTCAAGGAGCTTACATTCTGCTAGGTAGATGGAACATTTACATTTTCTTATTAATGTAAATATATATATATATATATAATATATGCAAAATAGTTATATAGTGGTTTCCAGGGAGCAGAGAAGAGACTGAGATAACTGAGATATTACCAATATATGAAATGCAAATCTTTTGGGAAACTTGAATCATATAGGTTGGAACCTTAAAAATGTAAGAGGAAAAGACATGATCATTGTGGAAAGACAGTCTAGACCAGATGGGGAAAGGATTTACTGTAGAGAAGACCACATTTAATCTTTAAGGAAGATACAAATCTGAAATTACTTGATCAGAGAAATGCCATGGTCAGACCTGAGCTTTAGGAAATACTACTTCACTAATATGGCCTGGTTAAGAAAGGAGAATCAAGAGAAGGCAACAAATGAACAGGAGAGGATTTGGGGGGAGAATCTTCTACTGTATTACCTTGAAATTGCTGACATAGTGTGACATATTGACTTTATAACACTTTTGGTTTCATACTGGGAGTTATTTACCTTATAAGCTACCCAACAGGCTGGAAACACAGCCAAGAAATATTTCTTGAGTTATACTTCCTACTCCCCTATGTAGGTTGAATGATTCTGAGAAAGTACAATTCGGAATGGCTCTCAGAAGGTTGAGGGAAATCAGTAGAAATGGAAGGGAATAGAAGAGAATGCAGTTGGGTGACCTCCCAACCCCACTAACATTTAACAGCTTGCAAAGAACAAAAAAGAAGTTGGCATCTTTGGGTGCTCAGAATCAAGTTTTCATTTCCATCCTTTGCAGTACACAGATTGTGTTAATAATTTTCCCCCAAGATTTTATTTCCATAGAGCTATGACACCAGAAATCATATACTTTTTTAATATTCCATTTTGAACTTTTCCTTGATGAAAATAAAACTTCAATCACCAAGGAACTATCATAGGATGCATTTAGTAAGAAAATATATTTCCAATTTTTTAACTTTTGAGTTCATGTGTTGTAATGGCTTTCTACCAAGGTCTAATGGCACTATTTACTATTGTTCTGATTTAAAAAAAAAAAACGAAGAGACCCAGAGAGAAAGACGGACAGACCAACAGAGACAGAGAAATAGAGAGAAACAGAGGTACAGAAAGATAGGGAAGGAGAGTGACAGAGACATAGACAGAGAGAAAGAAGAAAGAAGAGAAAAAGAGATGGGGGGGGAAGGAAGAGAAAAATGAGAGAAAGACCATGCAAAAATTATATATTATTTTCCACAGCTGTGCTCATGACGTCAGGGAACATGAGGCTGGGCACTAACGTGTTGGGTAAACCCTTGAAACTCTTAAAGGGAAGATATGGACAAGTCTTATGATGAGTAGGCAAGGATGGGGTGCTATCTGACTTGTTGGAAGGGATCCCCAAATCAGAGAGACCGCAAGTCCTCTGGAATGTTAAAAGTATTCATTTAACATTTGTATATTTTATGACTGGAAAGGCCTCCACATAAATCAGAAGTCCATTGTATTCCATTTTGTAAGACACCATCATCATTAATTTATTGTTAAGGGCAAGCTTAGGCATCACATACCCAAGAATATTCTCTTTACAATGGCACAGCTTTAGGCAGTTATCCCTTGCTTCCTTCTAGATCAGAGATCAGCAAACTATAAGCCAAGAATCATATTTCTTTTTTTTTCATGATCTAAAAAGGCTTTTTTTACACTTCTAATTAAAATAAAATTTTATTTTAAAATGTAAAAAAAAATTTTTTTTTTTTTAGCTCAAGGTCCTAATTGGTTGTAGACAGTTTTCGACTCTTAATTTGCAATTTTTACCAAAAAGCAGAAATAATTTGTGGTCCTTTATAAATGACAGATTGGCAATATACCACATCTTGTCTCATGTAGTAGGAGTTAAGAATATATATTAGCTACATGGCAACAATTCAGAGTCCCTCATGGATTGGAAGCAAAAAACAAATCTAGTGATAATTTAAGATGTTCCTTGTTCAAAGACACTGTGGATTTGGAAATCTGATTGCAAGAAACAATCCTTCTTTCAGTTCTTATATATCTGGCATGTTAAACTCAATGTCTGCTCATAAGATGCTAAGTATTTTGGATTTCCTTCACTGGGTATGATTGACAAGGCCTTTTTTTCCCCCTTTTAGAATACATTTAGCAGCAATGTTTCTCAGTTATTATGCCAGTTTATGTCTATCATAACGAGAATATTTGTGCTGTTGTAGGGGAATGTACCTTTAAGATGCATGTGGGGAGGGGGAGTTGACAGCAAAAGGAATGTTATAGAGACAGAGAGATAAGGTTTTTAGTATTCTAGAATCTGAATGTGACAACTAGCAAAAATAAGTCTAGAGTGACCTAGGAAGAATCACTGAATTTCAGTGACCAAAGTCCTTCTACCAAAACTTAAAATTGCATTAGTTTTCAGTTGAATCATTTTGAGCTTGTGGTCCATTAAAACCCTCAAATCTTTTTCAGATCAACTTCTATTGCCCCTCCCTTAGAATTGATTTTTTTGGTGCCATGCATAACGTTACATATTTATCTCATATGAGTTGAGTCAATATTCATATCTGACATTCTCTGAGAATCATTCATCTAAAAATCATAGATTTGGGACTAGGAGTGATTTTAGAGATCATTCTACCTTCATCCTCTTCAATTTGCCATCGATGAAGAAAATGGAACCTAGGAATGTGAAATGATTTACTTCAGGCTGAGTAGGTGGTAGGTGGCAAAGGTGTCATCCATACTCAGCTCCTCTGACTCCAAATCTGGTACCCTTCTCCTATTTTTAATACCTCCCTCAATATCTTTTGGAATCCCAACTTGATCATCCTATGTGCTCTATTCCCCCCCAGTTTTGTACCATCTACAGATTCATTAAAAGCTAAAGTAATCCTTTACAGCTTTCATCACTCAGTCCTATTATTGCCCATCAGGTCCCAGCTGCCAGGGTAGAGGCAATGGTCTGTCATAAGATATATCATTTGTGATACTGGTCACAATATCTTTCTACCCATCCCAATATGCACCAACACATATAATTGTTTAAAGTATTACACACTATAAATATTAACTCATTTGACCTCCACAAAAACTCTTGGGAGATAGAATGACCTGTCTATGGTCATATGTGGCAGATCCAGTACTTGAAGCCAGGTTTTAGTTCCATCTCTCCTTTTGGTCTCTCATGCCCCAGTTTATTGCCCTGCCCTAGCATTCCTGTTGATCTAATCTATGACTGTCCAGTGACCCAGTAGAAAATGCCTGGGAGGGGGCAGCTAGGTGGTGCAGTGGATAGAGCACCAGCCCTGGAATCAGGAGGACCTGAGTTCAAATATGACCTCAGACACTTAATAATTACCTAGCTGTGTGGCCTTGGGCAAGCCACTTAACCCCATTGCCTTGCAAAAACTAAAAAAAAAGTATGCCTGGGGCAACTAGGAGGTGCAGTGATAGATAAGAATGTTGACCTCCCTTGGACACTTAATTAGCTATGTGACTCTAAGCAAGTCATGGAACCCCCTGTGCCTCAGTTTCCTCATCTGTCAAATGAGCTAGAGAAGGAAATGGTAAATCTTTCCAGTGTCTTTGCCAAGAAAACCTAAAATGGGGTCATGAATCATTGGACATAACTGAAAACGACCAAGAAAATGCTTACTGCTTTAGGAATTTGGGTTAGATTTGGAAATGAGCCGTCTTCAAGGAGAGCCTGTCACAGAGGGTTAATGGCCTCTGAATGACATTTTGTTCTGCTGTTGTTTGAACTGGTGGAAAAAAATGGATCCTTGGCATGGGGTTGTTATCCATTATCTGGGTGACTTTTCAAGTATCCCCAATATGTCTCAAAGATTGTTTGCTCCTCCCTTCATTTCTCTTGCCACAAAGACGTCAGGAGAAGTTGTTGAGAGCATAAAGAAAGAGGGGTGTGGGGAAAAAAATCTATTAACAAAGCTTGCAATAAACATTTAAAATTGTGTTTTGATCCTGGTGTGAGACTGATAGCATCAAAGCCTTTCCCTGCCCAATGCAATCTTGTCTGTGATACCTTAAAGTGCTACCTGATGAGAAATTTAAATCAGCCCCCATTAGACCACAACCAACTCAATTCAGTTTTCACTTAGATGAAATTTTCTGGGGAGTGTCACTTTCTACCAATTAACTTTGCTGGAGGGGACATCACATTAGAATGCTTTCATGTCCGAGACCTCTGCTCAATATGATTCCTAGAAGAATGTGCCCTACATAATTAATTTTGTGTTCTTCCTTGGAAAAAGGCAAGATTGTCTCATAGTCTTGCAGTGATTTTTTTTTTTCTGCTTGACCTTAGAGCAAGATTAGGAACAAGGCTTGGAAGTTGCAAAGGAGAACATTTAGGATTGTTGTTAGGAAATTTTCCTAATAATCAGTACCATCCAAAAATGGAAGGGATCACCTTAGAGAGACTAGAAATCTTTAGTTGAGGCTGGATTGCCCCTTGTCAAGTATATTGTAGCGAGGATTCTTTGTCCAGGCAAAGGTTGGGCTTGATGGCTGCTGAGGACCCTTCCAACTTTAAAATTAGATGATTATGGGTGGCTAGGTGGTGTAGTGGATAAAGCACCGGCCTTGGAGTCAGGAGTACCTGGGTTCAAATCCGGCCTCAGACACTTAATAATTACCTAGCTGTGTGGCCTTGGGCAAGCCACTTAACCCCATTTGCCTTGCAAAAACCTAAAAAAAAAAAATTAGATGATTGCATAATTTTTTGATTATGAGAATGAGGGTCATCCAGGCCTTTGGATATCAGAAGAGTTTTTGTTTGGCCTTTGTTCTTGGTAACCACTGATTGGACTTTGGCCTTGAATTAAAGTAATCATGGAGATGAAGACAATCTCAGAATTCATCACTAAATGATGTCATGAACTAATTGAAGAAAAGGAATCCCTTAGGAGTTTCTGCACAAGATTTAGGAGAGAATGATGGGGAAGTTATATCAGCAGTGAAGGATTCAGACCATCCTCCACCTTCATCTTATATGGGTCAATATAGAGCAAAAATCTGATATTGTTTTTTAACCACTTGTACAGGATGGGAATTATTAAAAATCAGTTATGTTCTCTTTCCTTTTTTTTTTAGTTTTTTTCTTAGTTTTTTTTTTGCAAGGCAGTGGGGTTAAGTGGCTTGCCCAAGGTCACACAGTTAGGTAATTATTAAGTGTCTGAGGCCGGATTTGAACCCAGGTACTCCTGACTCCAAGGCCGGTACTCTATCCACTGTACCACCTAGCCACCCCTATGTCCCCTTTCCTTGATGGGGAATTAACATTTCTCAATAAAGAACCAAGAAAGAACACTATTTGGCTGGAATAACTTGGATAGTCCAGACTATAAATTCTCCAGAAATTTAGAAATTAAGAAATTGATGGAAGTTGGAAGAGGAGGGAAAAGATTACATGAAAGTCAATTGGGGCAGCTAGGTGATGGATGCAGTGGATAGAACACTGGCCCTGGAGTCAGGAGTACTGGAGTTCAAATCTGGCCTCAGACACTTAATAATTACCTAGCTGTGTGACCTTGGGCAAGTCACTTAATTCCATTGCCTTGCAAAAAAACCCCAAAAAGTCAATCAATAAATATTTAGTTGGCTGATTTACTTAGGCAGAAATGAGAAGAATGCTGTTCCTTGAGGGGGGGGGTGGGAATATATATTCTGATAAATCATTTTCCATGATACTCCAGGTAGACCTCCATGTCTGACTACAAGCCAATAATTGCTTTTGCAAGAAAATGACCAATAGTGTCACAGAGAAGGCAAGCATACTCAAAAGTACTATTGATTTAATTGATTCATTCTTTGATTTGTGCATGCTGTAATCATTCCTTACACATCTACCAGACAGTGCCCATGATGTTGAGGATAAGAACACATGGAAACAGAAGCAAAACCATCACTGACCTCAAGAAGACTATATTCTTACTTCTACAGGAGGATAATCATTCAAACTAACCTTCAGTTCTAAAGCTGGGAAACTGCAACTTCCCAAGACTTTTTTTTAATTATCACTCTGTTACTTCTTCACAATAGCTGAATATACAAATGAATATAAACTCCTTGAGGTCCAGTAATGTTTTCTTGTTCTTGGATCCCTATCACTGTATAAGAGAATTTCCTGAATAAAAACTTGGATAGCAAATGAATGTATGGCCATTTATTTGGTTCTAGAGTTATATAGAAAGTCCTTGATTATTGTGAAAATGCATGCAGCTGTATGCATTTTAAAAAAGATAAAAATATGAACATGAACTTTTGTACATGGGTTGTCTTTTTTCTTTTATGACCTAATCCATCCCTGAAAGTAAGCAGAGATCTACAAGTCTAGCATCCAAAGGAATCACAAAACCATTTTAATAAGAAATTTAATATCCTCTCCCGATCTTCTTATGTTCCCTTTGGATTTGGGTTTATGGAAATTTCTGTTAAGCTACTTTGAGCCTACCTGCTGCAACCAAATGTTTGAATCTTCTTAGGTTATTACTCAGAGCGGTGATAGAAAGAGGTGAGACTGGTGGGAGGGAAGGAGGTGGGCTTGATTCATTTGGATTGGACCATTGAACATTTGACAGACAAAAGAGACTCAGGATGTCAAAATAACTCTATCATCTCTGGTAATACTGCTTTCATGTGGACTTGGATTTCCCTTAGTGTATTAGCCAGACCAGGTGATGTTCCAATCTCCCTTTGTACTCTTTGAAAAAACAGGAATTTTTTTTTATACTTGTGTAATTCTAAAAACCATAATTTTCCTTGAAAGGACTTTCCCCTCTCACTACCACTGGCTCCAGTTCTAGCAACATCCATATTTCTGAATGCTAAATAATGGGGGAGATTCTTTTAAATGACCATATCTCAACTTATGCCACTCCATCCTTGCTGAGGGCAGTCTAAAGACCGCTTCCCTCGGACTGTTAAGAATGTCAGTTCTCTGGGAGTTTGGCATTCATCTAAATTGCCCAGATGCAGTGACCAGTCACTGGTCTTTTAAACCCAGTGAAAGATATAGGTGAAGAATAGCTGTAGAGTTGATTTTAAAGGCAAAAGAGAAAAGCCAGATTCACCTTTGCCTCAATCAAGGACTTTCTATGTCATTCATGTCATTCAAGGTGCCATCTTTTTTATGTCCTTGGTAATGAAAGGCAATAGAAAGAGACAGCAAAAGTCACCGACTATAGTACTCCTTCCATGTCACTCTTTTTCCCTAAAAATGCGAACAGTGTGTAGCTGTCTCCCGATAGATGTTATGCAGCTGAGATTTAATGGAGCTCAGTCTCACCCCCAAGATGGATGATGAGATGAAACTGGGTAAAGATGAACTTGCTCCCAATTCCCAGTGGTTCAGTCTTAGAGATTACCCTGGATCATACAACTGCAATTTGTAAGAGGTGAGTCTTGAACTTGGATCTTCTTGATGCTAGAGGCTAATGTTATATATCTACTACAATCTACTGCAATATCAGTCATCAACATCAACTGCTTGACTGCTAAGACTGCTTACATATTATCTTCAGTTGGATTTTCCTCCCTTGGGTTTCACCATCTAGTTTCTCTTCATGTTTGTCTATGGTTATTTCTCCTGCCCTCATTTAATTGTTTATGGATCTAGAAGTCTTCCTCCCTCTCGGGGATGTAGGGCTGGCTCATCTCCCTAGGAATTTCTGGACCCTCTCCTCTTCTTCCTCCTCCTCCTCCTCCCCTTTGAGATCTCCTTTTTGTATTGTTTCCCTCATTGGAATATAAGCTCTTTAAGGGCAAAAACTGTTTTTCTCTCTCTACTTGTATTTGTATTGCCAAAGTTTAGCTTAATTCTTAGCTTAATGATAATGATAATGTTTAATAATAATAATAATAGTATTTGATTGAAGAAGGATATTGTTTTGAAATGGTACTTGTAGTGTATGGGACTAATATGGAGAAAAAGGCTCAATTTATTTAAAATTACCATGTTATTATATAAAAATCATAGAACCCTCTGAGTGTTAATGGCCCAGTATGATGTATTCTAAAATGAAATTATATTTGTGCATATAAATAGTAAAGTACAGTGCAAATAATGACCTCACATTTCATAGTAGCCAGGGCTTAATTAGTATGAATAATGAATCCCCACAAAGTGGTCTTATGTTTTTCAATATGTACTATTCATAGTTATAATTATATAAAATATGGTCATTGGCTCCAGGTCAATGGAAATAGACAGTGTGAATTCAAATAATGCCACTACTTCTGGTGATTCTTTATTTACAATAATCAGAACCTACCTCTTTCAAATGTGATGTAATTTTAAAAGGTAAATTGGTATTTTTAATCTCTCTTTGTGAACTAAGGTTTCTATTTCATATTTGTATTTTCTTTAGAGAAGGGAAATGGAATAAAGGAGAAAGTGTTTTTCTTATCCTTAAAAATACCATACAGGTATTGATACTATTATGATTTTTATTTTGTAAACCTTAAAAATGTAGGGTTAAAATAAAATGACAGAAAATATAAGATGGACATGGAGTTTATTCTCTTAAGATTTGCCACAAAACCTACAGGTCATCTATCCAAAATGACCCCCCTGAACACAGCAAGAGGGAGTATTTATTGGTAAAAAAAAAAAAAAAAGGATAAAGGAAAAGTTTCTTGGAATCCTGCACAACATTTGGTTGCACAATTCCAAATAAAATGTTTATCTGGTCTAAATGAGGATGAATTATCTCTTCTTGATTATCCTAATGTATAATGAGGGCAGGACAAGTTTTCTGGCTTCCTAATCATTTGTCTTTCTGAGTTTGTAATTAGCATATGGGGGAGATAACATTCCATTTCTTACAATTGAAAGAAATCAGCCTTTTTTTTAAAACCAGGAATATAGGTTTGAAATGCTTATTAAATTTTCTCATGTTACAGCAACCCTTAAGCTAGTGGCTTAATGATCTTTAGTGAGGATACTTGATATGAACTGACACTTCTCTGTCCATTGTATCCATCACAGAGCATCTCAGACCACTGATGGCCATGAGCAACCTATTCATAGCAGAAACTCTAAAAAAAAAAAAAAAGTGATAAAAGTGTTAAGAACAGAGGTCATTCAGTGTAATAACTCAAAAGTATTGAGCAGCTAGTGGCACAGAGGATAGAGCACAGGTCTTAAGAGTCAGAAAATCCTGAGTTCAAATTTGGTCTCAGGTATGACTTTGGGCAAGTCACTTAAACCCTTTGCCTTACAAAAACAAAAACAAATTTGGTCTCAGACATTTACTAACTCTATGACCCTGAGCAAGGCACTTACCCACTGACGGCCTCAGTCTCATCTGTAAAATGGGAGTAATAATAGCATCTACTTCCTGGAATTGTGAGAATAAATGAAATAATAATAATAATAATGAGCTTATCCTAGTGACTGGAATATAATAGGTACATCACAAAGGCTTCTTTGAGTGCTTCCAGTTAAAGAGCCATGGTTAGCATTTATCCTCAGAAGGGCCCAGCTAGTAAATTCAGTTTTCATTGTGGTGTAGTGGTGGTCATACCCTGTCTCTATTAGGTTCACACATTTGCCCCTCTCCCCAACATTTTACAATTCTGTTTGAATCTTAGGGTAGAATAAAATAGAAGAATAATGAAAAATCTGTCTATTCCTCTCATAACTGATCTATCAATCAGTAAGTATTAATTGCATTTTGCTACAGAATGAGGAAACAAAGACAAATATGAAATAACTCTCATCCTCAAGGAGCTTAGAATACATGCATATGTATCTTTCTTTCTCTCTCTCCCCCTTCTCTTCCCTCTCTCTATAGGCATATTCATATGCACAAACACACATATACACTCATACACATATCCATATACAATAAATATATATCATATATAATGTTACATCAATATATACCAAATACATATAAAGGATGTTCATTCTCTTTATTCCTTTTTATCACTAATATAGACATTTTGGAATAATACAGCATTAAAAAAGAATAAACACAATTTGTCAACACATAATTGGGTACTTAGAAAACCTAGGAAAATCATGAAATACAAAAAAATAAAATAAAATCACTTACATTTCTAAATACCACACAAGAAATTAAGAGGAACTGAAAGAGAAATCAATGGCTTTTATAATAACAACAAAATTTGTCAAATATTTGAATATTAACCAATTAAGAAAAATAATTTTGAAGAAATCAAAGAACTAGAATAAGAGTAAAAATGTCAACCCCTCCAAAATGAGCTTGGGTATGTAATGTAATGCCAATCAAAATACCAGTAGGTTATTTTATAGAATTAGATAAAAGTCATTAAAAAAAATTTCAAGGGAAAATGTGTAGGACAAGAGAATTGAAGAATATAAAAAAGGAAACTGATGTTTGGGAACTGGGAATTCTAGATCTGTCTGGTACTGGGAAAAGGAAAGAAAATGAATTAACAGAACATAATAGAGAAGACAGTAACAGATAAAAATGTACAGTGAAAATTAGTGTTAGGTCATTAAAATTAACAACCTTCACTTAGTTGAGTTTTTATTGTTAATGTTATTTTGTCATGATTGTTGTTCTTTCCATTTAAATGTTGTTTTTCTGGTTCTGCTTACTTCATTGCATATCAGTTCATATAAATATCCCTATGCTTCTCTGGCTTCTTCATATTCATTGAAGAAGAAATGCTATTGTTATGAAAAACTTTCTTCTTCCCTTCATGGTTTGAATGAACAATGTTGCATATACATTGACTACATTTTCCTCTTTAAAAATCTTTGTCAAAAAGGGTAACTTGCTAGGAGATGGGGGTTAGAGTTGGGGAGGGGAGAAGAATATGCAATTAGTTCCTGATTAATGGGAATGATGAATGTAAGAAGTGGTGGCATCATGTGAATTTGGACCAATTATTTCTATTTGATTGGGACCACTGATCCTATTTTACATAATTAGAACTTCTTACAGTTTGAATTTCAATCTATGTTATCACTTTAAAAGAATTTATTCTTTGAACTAACCAGGGCTTAACTGTATTTAGAAATGACTCTGAAATAAAACAATAAACAAACATAAGTAAATAAATGAAAATAACAAAAAAATAATTAAAGAAAACAAAGGAAAAAGATTACTGTCCCACAACTCATGATCATCATTTAATTAAACTATGGGAAAGTCATTTGCTCATATGGCAAAAATATTAGTTGGGATAAATACCTCACACATGTATGCCATATTGGATTTAACTGGACTGGTGATCTAAATACTAAATTTATTAAAATATGATTGCATGAGAAAAGGAATCCTTATTAGAAATTTTTGACTCATTGAAGATAAAATCAGTGGGTTTAATTATCTTATTGTTCAATCAAAACCAAAGATAGATAGATAGATAGATAGATAGATAGATAGATAGATAGATAGATAGATCAGGAAACCTTATTCACAAGCAATATATGAAATAAAAATCTGGCCATCCAAAATTTATGAAGAATTATCGACCTATCTATAGGACTAACAAGACACATTTCCCAGTGTGATAAATTTTAAAGAATAATAATACACAAGTTTTGAAGAAGAGGATAAAAATATTGATAGCTATGTAAAAAGATACTCAAATTCTTTAATAATATAAAAATGAAAATCAATGCAAATTTAAAATACCACCTTACACCACTAGCATGCAAGAAATTGCAAAAAAAAGGGAGGGGGACAGTGGCAGTGCTAAAAAATTCATTATTGTCAGGATCACAGACAAACAGGAATTCTAATACATTGTTGGCACAACTATTGATGTAATATTTTGGAGAGGAATATGACATCATAGAATAAAAGTCAAAAAACGGATCTAACCTTCTAAGTAAATATTTCCCTTGCTTGTACTAATTCCTGAAATATCATAAAAAAGAGTAAGAACTCACAAAAAATGAAAAGAAAGAAAAGAAACTATCCAGAGAAAAATATGCATATCTATTTTTTATGAATTAGCAAGAAAATCTGTAATAACATATATATATGTGTGTATATATATATATATATATATATATATATATATCTGACACTGGAGAATAAAAGATGGTATATAAGTGTAATGGAATGTTATGCTAACATTAGATGATAAATTTGATTCATTCAAGTAAATAGGCAAAGACCCATAGAAGTGATACAGATGAAAATACAGCAGAACTCTATATATGAGGACTAAATTTATATTTTTGAAAAAGGGGAAAAATGAAAAAAGGGAGCTGAAGGGAGGGAAGAAAGGAATGGAGAGAAGCAAAGACAAAAAAAGAAAGGAAGGAAGGTAAGAAGGGAAGGAAAGGAAGGAAAAAGAAAGGAGGAAAGAGGGAAGGAAGGGAAGGAAGGAAGGAGATAGAATAAAAATATTTTCTTTACTCATTTGTTGATTCATTTAGTTTTACCTAGTTAAACACCAAACATTTTATATAAGATTTTGTCTCTTGTTCTGTATGTTTATTTGATTACTTAGTTATTAAGTTTTTAAAAATTGAAGGAAAGCAAGAAAGAAAAAAAGAGCAATTTAAAATCTTTACCAAAATACAAAGAATTTTGTTTTTGTTTTCTTAAATTGCTCAAATCAGGACATAGTGATTAGTTGCTTTCACACACACACACACACACACATAGCATCATCATCATCATCATCATCATCATCATCATCATCGCATTCAGAAAGAAGAGAGGCAGTAGGGACAGAAAAAGCCTCTGATTTGAAGCCAGAAGCAATGACTTAGTGTCAATGTGAGCAAATCCCTTCTCATCTCTAGAGCTCATATATTCCTCCTGTATAAAATGATGGGTTGGGAAGAGATCATTTCTTCTTTTTTCTTTTATTATTTTTTTTGGCAAGGCAATGGGGTTAAGTGACTTGCCCAAGGTCACACAGGTAATTAGTATCTGAGTCAGGATTTGAACTCAGGTCCCCCTGACTCCAGGACCTGTGCTCTCTCCAATGTACCACCTAGCTGCCCCTGGGATCATTTTTAAGTTCAGTTCTGGCTCTGAGTTTCTGTGACATTGAGCCTCAATTTCTGAATCTACTAGCCCCCCCACCATTGAATCTTCTCTACTTTCTCTTCCTTTCCCTCAGTCTTTCCATTTTCAGAGCCCCCCCCCCCTTTACTCTGGAGGATCCCCTTTCTCACTTCTTGGAAAGGGGGATATTAATCCTAGTGTTTTCTTTGTATGCAGCCCTACACCACCACAAAATCTGGCAGATGATAGGAGCTTGATGAATGTTTTTGTTGATGGTTCATTTCTATTGAGAAACTATTCTGGGTTTCAAACAGTTATATATTGACCTTAGAAATAAAACACTTTGGAGCATCGATTTAGGATCAGAGAGATCTTGGATACTGTATAGTTTAGAGCCCTGAATTTTATGAATGGGGCAACCTAGACCCAAAGAGGTGACCCCCAGTCAAATTTTCTGGCTATAAACCTAGCTGTTTCCATTATAGAACCTTGTCACGTGTGCTTGTGTGTGTATTTGTGTGTGTATGTGTATGCTTGGCTGTAGGGTGAGTATGTTTATACTCTCACCTGAATTATCCTTAAAATACTCCATCTCTTTGCTCATTACCTTTGCTCCCTAAGTGATGGAGAACACCAAGTATCCAAAGGTGATTCTGAAGCTGATAAGCTCTGACAACTTGCTCAAGGTGACCCAGCACATCGTGGGGGGACCCCCCCACCCCATTGGGTCCCTCTATCCTGCTCCTCGATTTGGTGGCAATGATCCTGCTTCTGATAGCAGCAACTCGAGGGGACCCTAGGGAGCCAGGTGAGCATCCTCTAAGCTGGGCTGTTCCTAGACTGACAGCCAAATAGCAGCAATCGGGAAGCCCTTTCCCCAAATCTGGTTTGTCCATCCACGGTGAGGGCTGCTGAGTCCAAACCGGAACCATTATTCTCTGCCACCTTCAGCCCCAGACCCTCATTTTAGAGAAAGATTCCAGAGAGAATGTTGAACTTCATTCCCAAGCATTTCCAATTCTATGTAATTAGAATAGAAAGACTTTCAAGTTGGTTTCAGGTTTTAGCTTGTTATATAAATAAGTTCACAGGAATCTCAAATGCCGAACAGAAATCTGACAGCAACTATAAAAGGCTTTTGAACATTTTTGTTGCCAAAGTCCCAGGGATTGCTGGAATCTTAAATAGCCCGTTTTAAGCTCCAATTCAGAAGGTTTTTGTCATGTTTAATAATGTGGTGAATAATTCCTTTTCTGTTAGTAGTTTCCTCTTTTATAATCCACCAGGATCTTTGAGTCATGGAATAGATATTTTTCTAGAGCTATAAATTAAAGGTCTTTTCTATCCCAAACTCAAAATGGCCTTTTAATATACTATACCAGGAAATCCATCTTTCTAGGGCCTAGAGATTCGTTAAAATAGATCTAAATGAAACAATTATATAGGTCTATGCTCAAGTTGGGGAGAATCCCATTTAAAATGAAAACAAGATATAAGAAATTGGATATTCATGAGTGCCAGGGTAAATTTAATAGGAATCACTATTTTTTTAGATTTTTTTAAAATTAATATTCTCTCCTCCCTTCCTTTCTTCTTTCTTCTTGTTCCTTCCTTGTAGGTCTGTTCTCAAAATGGTCCACAGTAACAATGGAATTTTTGACTGCTTTATCTTTAGAAATCTTTCATAGGAGAAAATAAATTTTTCACATAACCATCCTTATACTCAGTTGCTTGCCAGAATTTGTGGCAACATTCTGCTTTTCAACGTCATGATGGTACTGATAATAATTGCCCAGGGAACTATAGTTTTTGTTATTTCCTCTTAACTTTTAAAAAAAACCCATCCTGTTCATCCATAGGGACCTAATGTTTATAATCAGCCCCTACTATGTGCTGGACTCTGAAATCCAACTTCAAGAAGAAGAATTCACATCCACCCTCAAGGCACTTACATTCTACTCTGAGAGATAAAATATGTAAAGCAAGAAATTAATACACGATCATTTGAGAAGGTTGGAGAAAGCCCATCCACAAAGATGAACAGGAAAGGATTCCCGGAGAGAATGATTTGGACTTAATAGGACTGCTAAGGATCTCATTAGAGAGATTTAAGAAACCAAAAATGTCATCACTTGGTTGTCAGGGAAATTAAATAACATTACCCTAGGATCCCTCCCCTGGGTCCCTGATATACCAAGTTGTCCAAAGACAGAATGAACTTGCAAATAAATTTAGTTAATAGAAGTATATGTATTGTTCGGGTCACAGGACACACTAGTCCAATTATGCTCTCTGTCATTCAGACAGTGTCTAGACTATTGTGTTCACCTCTGGGTGTCACAGTTTAATAAGAATGTTGGCAAACTGGCATGAATGCAGAGCTTGGGAATGTGTTTGGGAGGAATTCTAAGTATATGATTTTGTGGTTGGTCCTGCAATAGGCTACTGCGTTAGCTTCTTATCTTTTGTGGGGACTTGGGGCTATGAGATTTCCAGATGGTATAGTATATATAGTGATGGATCCTGTGCCAATCCTGCCTTTCCTTGCCTGGTAACCCTGGGCAAGATTCTTACTCAATTCAGATCCCAATTTAGTCAACTATAAAATGGGCATTATGAAAACACCTATGTCACAAGATTATTTTATAGATTTTATGGATTACAGTGTCAACTAGGTGGCACAGTGGATAGAGCACCAACCCTGGAGTCAGGAAGACCTGAGTTCAAATCCTACCTCAGACACTTAATAATTACCTAAACTGTGTGGCCTTGAGCAAGTCACTTAACCACATTGCCTTAAATACATAAATTTTTTTTAAAAAAAATGACATAGTACAAGTTAAGTGCTTTGCATACATATATGAATGGGTGAGGATTGCTGAGAGTTTTGTTTTTTGTTAGTAAAACAAAGTGGTGCAGTGGTTACATGGACTTGGACCATAGTTCAAATTCAGCCTCAGACACTTCTTAAGTCTTATAAAACCCTGGACAAGTCATTTAAAGTATTTTCTGGGGGAACAACCCAGGTCTCATATAGATATCAGTTTGTTAACAACAGATGATGATGATGATGATGAAGACCATGACAGCAGGGAAGGGATGTAATGACAACCAAGTAATTGGATTTGAGTGAGGGGGCTCTGTGCTAAGTCACCAATCTCACTTTCTCCTCCAGAATCATCTGGCCCAGTGACCAGATATGAATCCTGACCACTGGAGATAGTCCTGGTAATCAGGGCTAAGTGTCTTGCCCAAGGTCACAAAGCTATAAGTGTCAGAGCCTAGACTGGAACTCAGGTTCTCCTGACTTCAGGGATGGCACTTTCTCTACTGGACCATGGATGCCAAAGGGCACAATGGGAGGGTAGGGCAATATGTGATTCATAAATTAGATGCGCGGGACTAACATGAGTAATAGCTATGGTGGACAGCCAAGAGCACCACTGCTGATGTCAGGAGAGAGGGAGGCACCCATCTTTTGGGTAGACTTCCTGTGGTCATTTTATGAGAAAACATGGGCATGAGTTCCACTGGATGAGCAGGTATCAGACTGCTTATAGAATCTGAGACAACATGTATAATTCCTCTTTACTCTTTTTCCCTGTGAACCTCTGCCCTTCTGTGGTGTATGGTATAGCCTCCTATCTAGCCTTCATATTCTTCTATACCCAAAAGCACCCTACTGATGACTCCTAGTGCTCTATGGAGAACCTTGCTTCCTATGCTGCCCCCTTTAGCAGGCACAGATTTAATGGTATTATGGTACATTTTCCACTCAATATTTTTCCCCTGCAACCTAATTTCCTTTTATTTCATGATTGTAATTCTAAATCTTCTTCCAAGGATCATCATCCTTGGTTGTACTGCATCTTCCTAACCCTATGACGAGACCAGGTAATTTTGATCTCAGGTAACCAATAATTCCTAGAAAATTGACATTTTCCTTACCAAGAAAAAATGAGCATTTGAGCATGAGAGCAGGAGGCCAGGGGTAGGAGTGATGAGATATCCTTTCAGTGCCCATTCAACTACCAGGTATGTCTGCAGATTTCATATCCTTATGTCTGAACTAATTCTTGCCCAGGCTTATGTCACATAGCCCAGATCTTCAGTCCTGAGTCAGGAATACCTGACTTCAAATGATTCATTAGTTACGTGATCCCGGTCAGATTACTGAATTTGTCTGAACCTCAGTTTCCTTTTCTATATACTATGAAGATAATAATAGCAGCTGCTATGCAAATCAAATGAGAACTTAAGGGAAACGTTTTTGACAAATTTTAAAGTTCTCTATAAATGTTAGCTATGTCATCTATGTCCAAGGGTTATCATATAGAATGATATATTTGTAAAACACCTTGCAAACTTTAAAGCTAGCTTATTATTAGTGGTAGTATTTTATTAAAAGAAGAGATAGGGATACAGAACTCAATTCAGCCTATGAAAAGCTTTATCAATTGTAGTTGTCACACATGGGGCAAGCTGACTTTAAAGGCAGAAAGCTCCCTATCACTGGAAATGTTTAAGCAGAAGTCAAATAAACACCTGCCTGGGATTCTGTAGGAAAAAATTTTAGATGGGAGTAGGCACCATTATTTCCTCATTTATAAGAATATATCTTATTTTGGGGGCCCTAAATTTGAAAAAAAACTGTATTACATAAAGTTATTGAACTCAAGTTTGGTTCAGCATGAATTTCAAGGACCTTCTTCTGCTCCTAGCTTTCAGGCATCTTTTGGGCAAGTCTGGGTCATGGACAAATGCTCAGTCCATTCCGTTTCATGAACCTGAAGCACCCATTGTGTCCTCCTGTGAAATTGGTCACTTCTTTTTCATCAGCAATTCTTCTGGTTTCCTGCTGATCCATCTTGGTGGCCACAGGAATTTTACTGGTCCTTTGCTTTTCAATCCATCTCTTCCATTCCCTCTTGAACTCAGGCCATTTGACTGCCTTGCCTCTCATGGCCTTCTTAGTTGGGTTTCTTCTTCCGATAGCCAGTCTTGGATTGTTTTCTCAGATGGAGGAGGAACAGACTGATGTTCAGCAGCATGATTTCCATTCATTTTGGCAAACTGGATCACTTTGAACTGGATGAAAATCTTTGCTGGGCCATTTCTGGGCAGATGTTACCTAATATATACCAGTAACAAATGTGAAACAATGAGCACAAAGACCACAAGTAAGAAAAAGCAGAAAATGCAAGTCAAAAAATCTACAACCACTGTATAAAACATTTCTAGTTTTTAGACACCAAAATTTTTCAAAAAAGGGTGTTTCTAGGGGGCAGCTAGGTGGTGTAGTGGACAAAGCACCAGCCCTGGAGTCAGGAGTACCTGAGTTCAAATCCGGCCTCAGACACTTAATAATTACCTAGCTGTGTGGCCTTGGGCAAGCCACTTAACCCAATTTGCCTTGCAAAAAACCTAAAAAAAAGGGTGTTTCTTATAGATGGGGACATATGGCATTTAATAAATTCTAGTCAACTGACTGACCCTCAGTTCCTTTCAAAATCTAGGATGC
The DNA here is from genome assembly GCF_037893015.1 of Macrotis lagotis. Lineage (NCBI taxonomy): Eukaryota > Metazoa > Chordata > Mammalia > Peramelemorphia > Peramelidae > Macrotis > Macrotis lagotis. The sequence continues at coordinate 174,181,420 of NC_133665.1, forward strand.
TCAGAAGTGAATTTTATAGACCTGCAGACAGATGGAGATATATCTTCTGAGTAGTACTGGATTAACAGTTTTAATTGAGGAAGTGAATCCACCAATATTTCTGATGAGTGTTAACTTGTCAGCCCTTCTCATCTACAAGAATTACGTGGATTGTAAAATGAATCACTGCTGTTGATTTTGGCAGAAATGGTCGTTGGTTGTGGTTATTTATAGGTTTGGATTACAGTTACATTCATTTTATTTCTGATCTATTACAATTATAATCATTTCATTTCTGGTCTAAATTGGTTAGTTGCTCATGATAAGTAAAATTTAGACCAACAAAACTTTCCCTTTCTGCAAGGAAGAGTGGATTTTGGGGTTCAGGGATTCATTCACATTGGTGAAGGACCTCAAAACCTCACACCGTAGCTGTAGGCTTTGCAGGGCCAACTCACTCATTCCCTTGTCTGCTTCTAAACTTCCTCTCCCCTGTCTCCAGAATTGGATCTCACAAATAATCCTTCCAATGGTACAGGTAGCAACCCATCTGTAGGCTTCCATCCTATACCATTTTTTGTCTATTTCCTCTTATCAGTGTGTAAGATTGAAATGAGGTAACCTTAAAGATCTACGCATGTATGTATGAAAGTATTTATTCATTACCGTCTACAATTTTATATTTCCTATTGGAAGGTAAACTCATTGAAAGTAAGAATTGTAGCTGTAACTCCATCAGCTAGGACAGTGCCTGTTGTAAATCCTTGTTGATTGACTGATCCTTATAAATTCCAGTGATGGAGATTTGAAGAGAGGCAACAGGTTTCTTTGGGTTCAGTGGGCTCTGGTGCCTCATTTTCTGTACTATTCTGTAGGTGTGAAAGTCATTTTTGTAGAAATCTTAGACCTAAAGTCTAATTGCTGACACAGAACAGAAAAGGAAGCACAAGTGGGAAGGTGGGTGGTTTACTGAGTTATTCCTTGACCTTTCAGTTATATTAAAATGAAAGGAAACCAAATGAGTCGGTATTTCTTTTTCATGTTCTTAACCCACTAATAGGAGGGGAAACAGCATTTAAATAGGCAACACTGAACATCTCTAGTGTAAGTTTGTCAGATTTTTAAATAACATTTTCATTACTTTTGCCCTTATAGATTGGTCCATAAGTTGCAAGGAAAACTCAGGGGCATCTTTATTTGGCATTGAAGTTTTTTTATGTTTACAGAATATTTTCTTTGGATTCTTCATGAATACTAACAGTGAAGAAACCTTATATAAATGCTTCACTTAAAAATGGAGCCCAATCATACTGCATTTTATAGAAGATAGGATAGTATATGCTAAAATGGCATGTCCCTGTGTGTTCTTTTCCTATTCTTTTTTTTTTAGGTTTTTTTTGCAAGGCAGATGGGGTTAAGTGACTTGCCCGAGGCGACACAGCTAGGTAATTATTAAGTGTCTGAGATCGGATTTGAACCCAGGTATTCCTGACTCCAGGGCCGGTGCTTTATTCACTGCGCCACCTAGCCACCCCTTCTTTTCCTATTCTTATACAGAGAGATTGCATTGGGCACTGTGGATAGGATAAAAGTGCTGGACTCAGAAATACCCCAGTTCAAGTCCTCCTCTGATTTGTTTGTTTTTATTAGAGGGTAGCTGGGTGGTGCAGTGGATAGAGGGCTGAGCCTGAAGACAGGAAGACATGAGTTCAAATTCATCCTTAGACCCTTGCTACCTGTGTGACCCTAGGCAACTCACTTAACCTGTTTGCCTCAGTTTCCTCATTTGTAAAATGAGCTGTATTTATGCCAAGAAACAGAGCCACAAAGAATTGGATAAGAATAACAAAAATAGGGGTGGCTAGGTGGCGCAGTGGATAAAGCACCGGCCCTGGAGTCAGGAGTACCTGGGTTCAAATCCGGTCTCAGACACTTAATAATGACCTAGCTGTGTGGCCTCGGGCAAGCCACTTAACCCCATTTGCCTTACAAAAAAAAAAACCTAAAAAACCTAAGAGTAACAAAAATAAAGTAGTAATAATAATGCCTCTACTCATTACCTCAAAGGTAATGTGAGTTCCAAATGAGAATTGATATATCACTTGCTTTGCAAATTTTTAAAGGTCTATTACTATTGTCATTGTTATATTATACATTTAAAGATAGAAAGAAAGAAAACATGAAACAAAACAATAAACAATCCTTTCCCTTAAAGAACTCTCAGTTTAATGGTTGAAATCATTATACTGATTTATATGTAACTATTTGTTAACATATAATATACAAATTACTTTAGACACAGCAAAGTATTTGTCCTTTACATCCCTGGTATAGCACAGTGGCTGATACGTATTAATGCATAAATATTTGTTGACTAACTGAAAGGCTTAGAAATCCCTTCAATGAATAAATAAGTACCTTTCAGGCCTAGATTGTCCTTTGATCTTAATTTGACGTGGTCATATTTTAATAAAACTTTAATAAAACTCCAGCTAGGTGGCACAGTGTATAGAGCACGGACCCTGGAGTCAGGAGGACCTGAGTTCAAATGTGACCTTAGACACTTAATAATTACCTAGCTGTGTGGCCTTGAGCAAGCCACTTAACCCCATTGCCTTGCAAAAACATAAAAAAATAAAAAAATAAAATTCCTTAGTGACTTTGAGACAGTTCACTATTATTTATCAAATACCAACTATATATCAGATACTATGCTGAACATACTAAGAAAGACTAAGGACAGACGTGCTTCAGGAATTCACAGTCTAGTGGAATTCATATGCCTTCTCTCTCAAGCCGGTGTAAATCCAGAAGGTGGTTTCTTCGCTTTATCTTCCATCAGTGGACTATCCTTTTTGTCATAAGAGTTTTCAACCTGGAGAAACCCTTATCTTGCAGACCTCACTCTCTGATAAGACTAGGCAGCACACCTGTAGCATCTGCTCAATCATCTTAAGTCACTTCTGAGACAAGAAAACTGGCCTCCCTGTTGCGTGCATGTGGCTATATTAATTCATGTGTTTCAGAATACAAACCAGGGAATTTCTTTCTTTTTCTTTATTTTGCAAGACAGTGGGGCTAAGTAGCTTGCCCAAGGTCACACAGCTAAGTATTTTTAAGTGTCTGAGGTCCAATTTGAACTCAGGTCCTCCTGACTTCAGAGACGGTAGTCTAAACTCTGCACCACCTAGCTGCCCCACTGCCATGAATTTCTTATATGAGAGGACCTAGTGTGGTTCTCCTAGAAATGTTACAGAAATTCAGTAAGATCCTATAGGAATACTTTTGAAATTAATGTATCCCATTGTTCCAAAGGTAGCAGGCTAAGTTTTCAATAAAGTAGGGGAGTACTTGGCAATAAAGCCTAAGTTTCTGGCATTAAGACTGGGGGAGCATTAGATCTGGAAGAGATGTGAGAAGTCAACTAGTCCAACAGCTTCATATTATAGATGAGGACAGGAAGATTGTGCCCAAAGAATAAGTAATTCATGTCAGAGCTGGACCTAGAACCCAGGTCTCCTGATAAAAAAGTCTAGCATCCTACCAGATTTTGCACAAGGATTATAAATTCTGAAAACTGGTAGAGTCTAACCCACACAAGAGAGGACTCGTTTTAGAAAAATCTTCACTTGAAAAAGTTGGCTTTGTGTCAGGGCTTGATACCTTAATAAAATCAGGGATTTTGAAATAGTCTTGTCTGTTACTAATATCCGCCCCACTGTGTGGCCAGAATTTCAGAGAAAAGATTCAACTTACATTAGCATTTCCCCTGATTTGCAGGAGAACATCTGTTTCTCTTCTTATGATTATATTCACTATGGTCCAATGTCACACTTTGTCTACCAAGATTCTTTCTTTTTAAGATATTCATTTTCAGGAAATAAATGCTTTGTTCATAGAAGGTATTTGAGGTTTATGGTGAATTTGTTCTCATTTTCCTGTTTGTTCTTCAGCTCAAATTGGTAATATCTATTCCTCCTTCTTCCTCTTATAAGGTAGTTTGTTATAAATCTCTCTTTTTTATGATTCCCACTGCCTGCTTCAATTTTTTTTTATTAATTCAAACTGACCCAATGCTTAGCCATCAGTCTTCACTTACTGATTATTTATAACATGTGGATGGTATCCCTCTGCCATTAATTTTTAATGAATTGGCTCTTTAATGTATAATGTCTAATAAAGATAATCACCAGAATCCATTGTCATTCTGCAATGCCCTAGAAACTTTTTCATATTCCTCCAACTATTGAAACCTTGGTGCCAGCTTTTCCTATTGACTTCCCAATACATCTTCACTCAACTCTATTTTTACTATTCAGTGTATGTTGCCATAATACTATACAATTTTAATAATTACAGATAAATCTAAGAGTCTTAGATGTCTTCATTTGAAGGACCAGACTTCCACGGGTTGAGTAGGAAGTCTAGAAAGTCATCTCTTAATTATGATATGGTGTGCAATTAGAGACACCCTAGAGAGCTTGTTCATGTGTACATGTATCTGGGACTGATCTGATAAATGGAAATACGGCAATGGGTGGAGAGAGCGGGTTGGATTGCCTATAGGAGTCTTCAGTGATCCCTGACTTCTCCCAGAGACAAAGGCCCTCTTTTCATCCCAATATTCAACTGGCAGGATTCTTGGGCCATCAGTCATTTTCTAGAGGAATAAAATCAGATGTTACCCAAGGGCCAATGAAGAACACCCTGGTGAACGAGAGGCGGGAGCTATAATAACAAATAAGGAACTCCTGGGTCATGAAGTCAGCCAGATGGCAGACTAGACAGGAGTGTTCCTGTTGCCACTGACTCTCAAACACAAACAAGAATCCCAGAGGAATTGGGTACCAGATATGGCACAGTTATGGCTGAATTATCTAGGAAAAAAGAACCCCAATAAAGTAAAACCTTTACCAGTTACTAGTAGGTTAGTACTTCGTACCCACCATCACCACTATCTTCATTAAGCATTTATGTGCCAGGCACTATGGATTTGAAAAAAGAAAAAAAAAGAAGCAAAAATATTGTCTGACATAAAATCCTCATTAAGTTTTTGACAGATTGTATTGAGCTAGTGGACAGGAATCATGAACCACACTGGCAGTGATGTGTAAAGCCAATGGACCCCTCAGAATTAGGTTTTTAAATGCATTAAATACATAGGATTATAAAGGAAACATTAAAGTACAGCAATCAAAATATTAACAAAAATAAATTTAAGTTAATGAACCCAGGTGCAGAACACCTCCTCGTTTATGGGTCATGTGAGCTCTAAAGAGGCACAGTACTGCCGGCCTTCGGAGACCCCCAGCTATAGGTGTTATTTGGAAACTGACTGAGATCAGACACCTCAATAGAGCAATCACCTCATCTCAGATTTCTTTCTGAACAGAGGACAACTAGGTACATTTTCCTTTTTAGATTCCCTTATAAATCAGCTTATACAAGTCATATATATATATACATATATATATATATGTATATATATATGTTCTTGTCTGATGTACAGATTTTTATAGCTATTTAGGTCCCAAATAAGTTGCCAATGTTTGTGGAATGGTTATGTTGAAGGTTTTGTTGGTTTTTAAAAAATAAGGATTTCAGTTTTGGCTTATACCAGTTCCAAAGGAGTTAGCAACACCCAAGCTGGACATAAGGAATGGAACCTATTTAAAAGTCCATACTTGGATCCTCAAGCCTGCCCACCTTGAACTTTTCAGGTGTTAAGAGACTGACAAAAGTTGATTTATTGCCCCCCCAAAACATTTTTGAGCTTGGATCTGAGAGCCAATTGGTGAATTTATATCAAACTGGATTTTATTCCATGTAGGTTTAATTATGAGATTTAGAGTCCTCCCAATCCCAATCTATAAGGGCTACAGAGAATGAACTGATAAAATATTCATGTGTATAAAATAATTTACATATATCCACCCAGAAACGTCTAACGGTGGCCATCTTTAGCGCAGGGATGATGGAAGGAGGAAAAAAAAAGAAATTTACATGATAACTTTGTATATTTAAAAGGAATTACAAATTATACATAGCAGATTTGCAATTTCATGCACAATCATCCTTTTTATTATACTATGTTATGCAAATGCTTATCTTATTCCATAAATTAAAAATAAAATAAATAGAGACAAGGCAACCAGTACAGCCATGCTTTGGTATAGACCAGATGGCCTTAAGAACTTACAAGTTCTACTATCTGGGTTGATGTAGATGAAAGAGGGAGAAAATGGAAATTTGTTCTGTTAAATTCTGAGAAAAAGATTCTTCCTTCTCTTTGATATTCTCATTTTTCTTACAATTAGAATGAGCTGTAGGAACCTGTCTTGCTATTCTCAAACATGGTCTGCTTTGGACTAGGAAGTAACTTGGAAAATTTCAGCCCTCAAACTGAAATAAGAACAGTAGACATTTATGTTGTGAACCCTTTCCAGGCTGGTGGCAGATGCAGACTCACCATAATAAATCAGTGGGCATCACACATGTGTGCATTTTTATTAAATACCCCCAAGCACGAGACATGCCAGGCACCATATCCAATTAAACTGAAAGATACACTGTAGGATTGCCAACAGTCCAAAATCCTGCCAGACCCCTCTGAGATTATGTCCAATTAATCCTGAATATATCTTGTTTGCACATAGTGGTTCATATGTTGTCTCACTCATTCCACTGTGAGCTCCTTGCGTACTGGGGCTCTTTTGTCTTTCTCTGTATCCCCAGGCTTAATAAATGCTTGTTGACTTGGCTTGACTTGAGATAAAAAAAGAGATGTCATTTGAGCAATAAAAAGTCTTGAGGCACATGATAGAACTGGTCCAAATTGTGAAGAATTCTATCTTAATGACTGAATTGCCTTGTCTGTAATACACACACACACACACACACACACACACACACACACAAATATATACATATAATCTGCTAACAACCACACATTACATAGGATGGTTCTAGCTGACTATAACCTTTTTTTGGAACATATCAAAGAACCATCGATATAGAACTATTATTATTATTAATAGCTTAATAGCTATTAACTCTTCTTTTTACAAATGAAGAAACTGGGCACATTGGTTTTCCTCAGATTCACACAATTGGTAAGTGGCTGAGGTGGGATTTTAACCAAGTTTTTCTCGATTTAAAGTTTAGTCCTCTGACTTCAATGCTAGAATTCCTCTATCAGTTAAACCCCATTGCAGTGGACTTAAGGAATTATGTTCTGTGATTTACTTGAATGCAAGTAATTATGATGGTGATGGTGATGGTGATTCTGATGAGGATGTTAATGATCTGTGCCTGAGAACCAAGTTGTGATTTTGTTAGTACAGGGAAATGGAGTAAAGTTTAGTGTAGGAACCCTCTCCACCGGTGTGGATAAACAACTGTTTTGTCAGAGTTTCCAAGATTTTCCTGGGGATACCATTTATGCAGCTCTTTTGTTTGAGTCTCACACTAACTCTGTGAGGTGGGTGCTTCAGGAATTACTATCTCCATTTGATTTGTGAGGAAATTAAGAACCAGGGAAGTTGATGGCTTGCCCATGGTCACATATCTAGAAAACATCAGAAGTGGGATTTGAAGCCCTGTCTTCCTGACTTTGAGCCAGGAACTATTCACTACAATATGCTTTGTCTCAAGTTATTAAATTATATGACCTCTTTCTCTGGGGTTTGGAAACAATTATTCATTAGAAATTTTTATTTTCATGCTATTTATGATGACTGAATTTGATCAATGTAAATCAATCTGATAAATTAACTTCAAATGTGTGTATTGCCATGTTTCATTGTTTATTGAAAACATGAAAAACACAGGGCATAAAATTTACATTGTATATACTGATAATCAAAAGGAAAGAATTTTGCTGTCTTAAACACATCTTGGATGAGTTTTTTAATATGTTAAAGCAAATGGACCAGGAAGACACAAGTTAATACTCACTAATTAATAGATACATAGATGATATCTGTATTTATCTATAAATCTCAATTATTACCTTTGAAAAGGTCACACAGATGTTTTACAATTTAAATCTACAAAGGGAGATGTACACCTTTTTTCATACCTCTGCACTTTTCAAAACACTAGTCATTCTATTTTTAAACCTTTATGAAAGATCTTTCAACATGTCCTTCATAAAGCCTGAACTGTCATCGAAGGATCAGCCAACATGAAAAAAAATGCTTTCAAGTTGAATCAGCCAAGCTAGAACTTTGACTGGACCATTATGTTAATGGCTGCCTTGGAGTGGTTATTTATTGTCATATTGCTTATAGACAATGACTAGATCCACTTTATCGAGAGAAGACTCCTAGAAAGAGGTAGGTTTTTCCTTTTGAATCAAGGAATAACTTTTCTAATTTGATAAAATGTTTTTTTCAGTTAGAGGGGGGCTGAATGGAAATATGAAAGTTACATTTAATCTTAAACTTATTATAGAAATGTTATGTACCTTCCAAAATCATTAGCTCATTTTTCAACAAACTAGAAGTTGGCAATGACATTATTAAGCCAAAAACTTCAATTTTTTTTACTCTAATATTTTTAATAGTGTCTTTCAAAAAGCAGCGTCAAACAGAAAAACATCTATATGTGCCTCGTTGAGAATACACACATTAGCAAAGGACGCCTTTTTTACTGCAAGTGACAGAGTCAGAGAGAGAAATATTGCTCAGTCATTCAGTTAAGTGTGACTATTTGAGACCCCATGACCAAAGCACATCAGGTTATTCTATCTTTTGCTATCTCAGAAAGTCTGATTAAGTTCATGATCCTTGCTTCCAGGTCACTCTCCCTTTCATCCTCTGGTGTACCCTTCTTTTGCCTTCAAACTCTCTTAACAACAGATTATAGCTATATACCCAGATATAAACATTTATTATACTGTGTGTATTTTTTCTTTCACTTATAATCCAAGTTTTAAGTGAACATTTCAATTCAATTAAGAAAATATTTTTGAATCAAATCTAACATTTATTATGTGCCTACTAGGTACACAAGACAATGAATACTATTAAAAATAATCTAACTAGCCAGGTCTGCTTTGGACTATGAAGTAACATGGAACCATGAGTTTTGTGTAATAGGTACATTTTTTGTTACCTTCTCTTCCAGAGTACTTTTCTCTTTCCTTCCCCTCTTCCTTTTGTCTTCAATCACTCCCACTATTGGATATTCCCAAAGAACTCACTTTTGCAACCACAAACTTAGCCCTGTTCTGAGACACAGGTCACCTAAATTTAAGCATCCTTCTACACTTTTAACTGAAAATTTATGAGCTCAGTTTTTAATGATCTAAGTGGTTTTTTAAATATAAATTCCTCTATTAGCCTTGTTTATAATCAGACAAAGATTTGCTTTCTCACATTTTTCTTGACCCAGCATTAATAACTGAAGGGCTTTTTGTACATTGTTTCTCACATTTCCCTTAAAGTAGGCTTTTTTTAAGTTGATTTTTTTTTTTGCAAAGCAATAGGAGTTAAGTGACTTGACCAAAGTCACACAGCTAGGTAATTATTAAGTATCTGATGCTGGATTTTGAACCAAGTCCTCCTGACTCCAGGCTCAACGCTCTATCCAATGCGTCAATTGGCTGCCCCTAAAGTAGGGTTTCTTAATCAGGGCGTCCATGAACTAAGATGGGAAAAATGATAAAAGTTACATCTTTATTTTCACTCACAAATGTTGGAGGGGTTATGGAAGAATTGGGACATAAATTCAGTTGGTAGAAATGTGAACTAACTCAACCATTTTGGAGAGCAATTTGGAATTATGGCCAATGAGTTATTAAATTGAAGTTTAATATTTTTTCAATTATTCATTAAAAATTATTATAAAGAGATCCATTAGCTTCACCAAACTGCCAAATAGCAGTTTTTTCTCTCCCAGAGCACCCTCTCCCCCTGTTTTACACATACATACATACACACACACACACACACACACACACACACACACACACACACACCCTCTACTTTAAAGGAAAGACAATGTACTAGAATTCTAGATTTCATGGCAGGTGCTTGGACTAAAACCATTTCACTGGAAACTTTAATCCATAAAAATCCAACTTCTCATTGTTTTATGTGTAGATGATATTTTTAAAACATTGTCTTTCACACAGATTTCATGGGGTATTCCCAAATGGAAAACTCTCTTTGAAGCAAACGAACAAACAGAAAACAATAACCTAAATAACTAAAGGTAGGTCTGAGAAAATTTAATAAGGAATGACCCTAGGAGGAGGGGGGGTATCTTTTAAGAGGATGAAAGCTAACATCCCAGACTATGTACATATCCCCAAAAGCAAAAACACCAGGGTACCCAGGAAAAACAACCAGGAATTACTCATCTCCTGGAAAGAGGTGCAGATCAATGGAAATCACTTTTAACTGTATTCCCCCAGTGAATATATGGACAAAACAAAAACCAAAAACCCACAACTGAAAGAAACACTAGATTGTAAACTAGCTACTGCAATTCAGTCTTGACCTTAAGACCAAGTACAGAATTTGAATAAAAAGTATTTTTTTTAATGTTCTTAATATCTGCACCAATTATTTTCATAGTGGTTATTTTCTTGGCATACAATTAAATTCTATTAATATTTACTAAACTTTTAGGACAAGGTACTTTCTAGTAAGTACTCACAGTTTCTTCCATTGGACAGGCCCCTCAGCACAGCTCTTCTGTTGCAAGTCTTCTACTTTGTCTGTTGTCTCTCCCTCCACTATCCTCCAGTTACCAGTCTTCTTTATGGGTATGACCATGTTTGACCTTTAAAGCCCTTCACAACCTTGCCCTTTTCTGTATGAGGCTTCCAACTCTTATTAGTGATAATAGTCTTTTTACTGTTCCTCCCAAGAGATATTCCATGTCCAGATTTGGCATTTGTACAAGTTAACTCCATGAGAAGTGATCTCCCTTCTTAACTCCAATTGATGTTTGCCCTTCACTCTCAAAGACCATGATATCAGAGAGGTGCCATGACAAGCATGTGATTTGGGTCTGAGTGAGGGGATGCTGTGCTAAGTCACCCAGCCTCACTTTCTCCTCCAGTCATCTGGGTCCAGTGGTCAGATTATGAATCAGGACTAGAGATGGCCCTGGATGTGAGGCCATCAGGGTGACTTGCCCAAGGTCACAGCTAGTTAAGTGGCATGTGTCTGAGGCTGGATTTGGACTCCTACCCTCTTGACTCCAAGACCAGTGTTTTATCCACTGCACCACCTCACCTCAAACTAGGTTCCTTAAAGATTCTCCCCTAGTCCTTTCTGACATCAACTTCCAAGTCATGTTTCAAACTGCTTTCATTATAACATGAGCTTCTTGAGAGCAGACAAGCTTGTTTTTTCCTTGTGTCTCTAGTATCAATTGTGCCTAAAGCCCTGTGGCTGTTTGATAAGACTTTATAGTTGTGACTGCACTTGTCAAATGGTGGCTAAGATAGGTCATGAGATTTAAGGAAACTGATGAATTATGTGTATATGGGTATGTATGTATGTATGTGTATATATATATAACATATATACACATGATTCATATATATAATGTATGTGATTAAAAATGAATAAAGTGAATATATAAATCATGAAGCTTTGAAATTTTGTTATTACAGTTTTAAACAATTGTGTAATACTGTAATTTCCACTCAGTGTATTATCTTCAGGGAGTAGTAACCCCAAATGTTTCAACTAGGAATATCAGGATAACCTGGCAAAAATTAATAAAAGATTTTGTTTTATCATACTTCCATTCTAAAAATGTCATTAAGTCATTCAAAAGGTAGGAGTCATCTAGTGAAAACTTTTGTGTTTTGGCCTCAAATGTTTGGAAGGCATGTAGCAACACTTTGCAGCAACTGACCCGGTCTCCCCTAAATGCTTCTCTATCAGTGTCAAATTTTCCAGTTTATCTTCTTATTTCAGGAACACTTCTTATGATCTCTGAATGACATTCACATTTCCAGTTAAATTTCAAAGTGATTTATTAAGGCCTTTTTTTAAAATTAAAGTACAAAGAGTAGCTACCTTAGTTTAATGGTTGAGTGGTCACTTTTTTTTCATTCAAGCAATAAATCAGAATATTAAACATAAAACATAAAAATGTCCTTCACAGATATTTACATTTATCTGTCCTACACAAATATGGTTAACATTCTGGAACTTAAGATTACAAGTTAAATCATACCTGTATAACTAGAAAAATCTTGAGCCCAGCACCAAGCATTTCTTTAAAGAAATCAAAAGCAAACTATTAAATTTGTAGAATAGAGGAAGCAATCGTTTCTGACCTAACCACACCCCCATTATCAATAACAACGAGTTCCTGGAGTACTTGATGACAGCATGGGACCGGTTGGACAGGCAAAGATCACCGTGCCAGTCGTAGGAAGAGTGGCAGATCTGTTGGATAGGTGAAGATCACCGTGCCAGTTGTGGGAAGAGTGGCAGATCTGTGAGTCACTGTGCCCGGTGGCTGGTTATGAACAACAAAACAAAACCTCGACTGTCACAAATGGGAAGGACCTCGGGAAGAGTCCAATCCTTTTTAATTCCAAAACTGAAAACCTGCAAAACAGCTGTGGGGATAGCCATTTCCCCAGAAAGCCAGGTCTACATTAGAGGCACTCGATCTCTTACCAAGCCTACCCTTGCCCCATTCTAAGGGCATCTTTGAACCGCACAAGCTAACATTTCCCACAGTCATGCGGATTTGAAGCATCCAAAAGAAACTGGAAAAAGAAAAGCAACGGGTCCGGCCGGGACCCAAGGGGGGCGCTTTGGGCCGGCCGAGGTGGGGGGCCCCCGCGTGCAGGAGCGGCTCCCGTCACGCGGCAAAAGAAGAAAATGAGGAAAAAGTGGTCAAGCGGAGGCAGAGTGTGGTGGGCGCCGGCCTGGTCCGGGCATTCCGGCTGGTCATTCCCGCTGCGCCGAGGGGCCGCCCTGGCTGCGAGGAAGGAGATGGGGGTTAGGTGGGTGCGGGCCGAGCCGCCCCCCGCCCCCCGCCCCCCAGGCCCGCCTCCTCCCCTGGCCAACGCCCCCGCCGCCCCCTCCCCATTCTCCCCCTCCCCCTCCCTCACACCTGTCCGCGGCCTCCCCCCCCTACCCCCCCCTGTCCGCCGCGGCCTCCTCCTCCCCCCCTCCCCCGGGCGCCCCCTCCCCCTCCCCTGTCCGCGGCCCCGGCCCCCTCCCCCTCCCCCGGGGCGCCCCCTCCCCCTCCCCTGGCCGCGGCCCCGGCCTCCCCCCTCCCCCTCACCTGCCCGCCGCGGCCGCGGCCTCCTCCTGGCCCTCCTCCCCCTCCCCCTCGGCGCCCCCTCCCCCTCACCTGCCCGCCGCGGCCGCGGCCTCCTCCTCCTGGCCCTCCTCCCCCTCCGGCGCCGCCTCGTAGTCCGCGTCTGCGCACAGGGCGGCGGGGGTCGCGCGCCAGGTAGCGCAGCAGGTCGTGCAGGCAGCCCAGCAGCAGCGCCAGGCTGCGGTCGTCGAAGGCCGCGCGCGCCAGCGGGCCGCCCAGGCGCACGAAGAGGCGCAGCAGGTGCGGCGCGCCGTAGAGGCGCGAGGCGGGCAGCGCGGGGTGGCGGGCGCGCAGGCGCGCCAGCTGCGGCCGCTCGGCCGGGTACAGCAGGCGCGGGCCCAGCAGCACGTCGAAGTAGGCGCGGACGCCGGCCGCCGTCTCCTCGGCCGCGTACTGGGCCGCGTCGCCGCGGGCGCGCGCGCGCTGCCAGGCCACGTAGCCGTCCAGGAGGGCGGCCACGGGCCGCGCGGCCGGCAGCGCCGCCAGCCGCCGGCGCCGCGTCACCAGCTCCCAGTCGCGCACCAGCAGCGGCTTCAGCTCGGCCGGGAGCGGCAGGCGCGGCGCGGCGCGGGGCGCGGGGGCCGGCGCGGCGGGGCCCGGCCGGGCGCGGCGCCGCGGCGGGGCGGCCGGGGGCTCGCGGGCCGCGCCGTCGCCGCCCGCCTTGTGCTTGCCCCTGCGGGCCCTGCGGCCCGGGCCGGGCGGCGGCTCGGCGGCGGCGGCGGCGGCGGCCTCCGGGGCGGCGGCGGCGGCCTCGGCCGGCCCGAGGCGGATGTTCCGGAACAGCGCCTCCACGTGCTTGTGCTGCAGCGCGGCGGCCGCGGCGCCCCCCCGGCGGCCCGGCCCGGCCCCGCGGGCGCGGCCCTCGGCCCTGGGCGGCTCGCGGCCGGCCCGCTGCAGCTCGCGCTGCCGCTGCAGGTTGGCCTCGGAGTACTTGAGCACGCGGCCGTCCGGCACCCACTCGTCCCAGTTCTTGTTCCAGCCGCTGTAGTGGATGAGGTAGCGCACGGGCCGCTCGGCCGCCGCCACCTTGAGGCACTTGGCCTCGTACAGCAGCGGCCCGTGGAAGCACAGCACGCGCTCGCCCTCCTGGAACTCGGCCCTCGGGGCCTGCTTGGGGGCCATGGCGGGGCGCCCGCCGGGACCCGCTCCGCCCGCCGCGGCCGCGCGCGCTGCCGGAGAGCCGGGCCTAACGGGCGGGCGGGCGGGCGGCGCCGCGGCTTCTGCGCAGGCGCGCGGAGGCCCCCGCCCCCTCCCCGGCCCCCGGGGGCGGGCCGCGGGCGCCTCCTAACGGACGGGGCCCCGAGGGCGCCTGCGCGGCTCCCCCCCCCCACCCCCCCCCCCGGCCTCTCCCGCCACAAACCCCGGGGCGCGGCCGCAGGGGCGGGGGGAGGGGCGGGGGGAGGGGCGTGCCCTCGGGCGGAAACCGGGGCTGGGGGGAGCGGCAGGTAGGATTTGAACCCGGAGCCCGAGTGTGTGGAGGTGGGCGAACTGGAGCCGCGCCTCCGCGAGGCCTCGGCCTGGCGATGGGGGAGCTGCGGCCGGGCGGCCCCCCAAAACACACACACACTTCAGATCCGAGCCGCGGCCTCCCCCAAACACAGCGGGAGGCTTCCCCAAATGGGGGCTCCCGGAGGGCCGAGGCCAAGCGGCCCGGCCCGGCCCGGCCCGCAGCCCAGGGCTCTGCTGATACAATGTATCCCCCTTCTGGAGTGCGGCCCCCCGACACCCCCACCCGCCCTGGGCAGCTGGGGGCAGTGGGCCGGAAGCCCCCCAGCCCCTGCCACGCACTAGCCGTGTGGCCTGGGACGAGTCACTGCCCGCTTGTCCCAGGAGCTGGGGACGGAAGCGGCAACCGCTGGGGCGGCTTTGGCCGGCCCGGACTGAGCCGACCCCCGAGCCTCCTCCGCCCAGTGTATGCCCGCTGCGGGCACTCCCCAGAAGCCCAGAATTCCGAGCAGCCATGTGGCCCAACGGGTTCCTCCAAAAAGCACTCCATTCTGCTACATGCCCACTAAAGGGCCCATAAATAGTCCTTCTGGCCCAAGCTGGAGACTTCCGGGAAAGGAATCCACAGCCTTCCAGCGACCTTTCACTTTATGCAGATTTCTAATTGTTAGGAAGATTTTTCCTTAAATAGAACCCAAAACGATCCCTTTGTGCCTCACCACATCCATTTCCTGCCGTGACCCCCTGGGGGAGGAACTTCCTCTCCTGGAAGCCTGCTCTTCTTCCCCATCCCCACTCCCATCCCTTTATTTTCTCCAGGCTTCCTAGAAGTGAGCTTCAAAATTCTGATTGTTTTCTTCCAGCTTCTCCATGGTTTTCCTGGAAGGGAAGGAAGGCGTTCACAGCAGCCATGGGAGACAGCTCGTTTACATATAAATGAAATTATTAACGAAATATTAGTTTTAATGTAATAAACAAGATTTAATGAATAGTATTAAAACCAAAAAACTCCAGGATTGAAAACTGCCTTTTTGTTGCCCGAGAATGAATGAGCTCTCTTTTGACTGTCATATCAAACCAATGATTCCAGTTACTTTCAAATAGTTCATTAAAGCTCCCCAGTCTTTGATCAGAACTGTTCTCTAACAATCAACCAGCTAACTTAACATTTCACTAGCTCCTGCAACGAGCAAACCATTGGGATTACAAAAAAAGAAAGGAAAAGATGAAACAATCCTTACTTTCAAAAGAGTTTACATCCTAATTGTGGGGACAAGTAGAAAGTAGATAGAATGAGAACAAAGGAAAAAAAATAGGTGATTTACAAAGTCATTTGGGATGGAAGGTGTGAAGGTATTCACCTTATTCAAGGCAAAGGAATTGGAGTTGGAAGATCTGGCTTCAAATTCTAAGACACTCAATGTTTTGCCTTTGGACGTTCATTTAACCCTGCTGTGACTCAGTTCCCTTATCTGTAAAAGAGGGATGAATAGTAACACTAGTTCCTGCAATGAGCAAACCATTAGGATTACAAAAAAAGAAAGAAAAAAGATGAAATAATCCTTACTTTCAAAGAGTTTTACATCCTGATTTTGGAGATAGCAAGTACATGGAAAAATAATCTCAGCAAAGGAAAAAAGTAGATCATTACAAGTCATTTGGGACGTGACAGTGGATAAGACAAAGGAGTAGGAGTTCAGAAAACCTGGTTTCAAAGTCTAAGACACTAAATAGGTAGCCTTAGGACATTCATATAACCCTTTTGTGTCTCAGTTCCCTTATCTGTAAAATAGGGATGGATAGTGGCACCTACTTTAGAGGGTTGTAGGATCGATGAGATAACATGTAAAGCAGTGTTATACAAATCTTAAAGTGCTAATATTAATAATTATTCCAATAAGATTTCATTAGGTGGAGGTGAGGATGAAGTTCCTGCCAGGTAGGGGAGACAATCTAAATATAAATGATACAATTAATTATATGTTATTAACTTTAGCTAAACAATAATAATGAGATTAAATTAATATTATTAAAGGAATATAAATACTTTAATTCCCATAATATTTCATTAGGTAGAGGGAAGGAAGGAGTTCATGTCAGCCATGGGAGACAGCTAGTTTAAATATAAATGATATTAATGAAATATTGATTTTAATTTAATTAAGATTCAATTAATATTAAATGCTATTACTTTGAATAGATTATGGCCTGTTTCTTCATTTGTAAAATAGCGATTATAACATCTTATTGTGAAGATCAAGTGTTGAGCCTTTTGCTAAACACTATATTCGTGCTAGCCATTCATGTGATAAAATACTTATAAAGTAAACACACAAGAGAGTGAACATTTTATTCTATAGGCAATAGAGTGCCACTGGTACTTCTTAAGGATTATTAGAGGGGTTGGCTTGATTAGATCTGTGCTTTTAGGAAAATCATTTTGCAATATGTAAGGAAGATATTCTATTGTGAGAAGAGACCAATTGGGAGCATATTAAAATAAACTAGATGGCTCTGCAGTGGATAATCAGGAAGTCTCATTTTTATTACACTGTGGCCTCATCTTTTACCTAGCTGTGTGATCCTTGGCAAGGTAGTCAACCATTTTTGCCTTAGTTTCCTCATCTGTAAAATGAACTGGAGAAGGAAATGGCAAACATATCTTTGCCCCAAAATCCCCAGATGGGTCATCAAGAGTCATAGGGGTGATATTGAAATCCATGGATGCTGATGAGGTTTATGTCTGCCTCGTGTGTGTGTGTGTGTGTGTGTGTGTGTGTGTGTGTGAGAGAGAGAGAGAGAGAGAGAGAGAGAGAAATGAGAAAAAGGAATGACAAATAGAGAAGAGTGAGAGCAAAAGCTAAGATAAAAATCAGAAAACCAGAGACAGATAGAAACAGAGACATGGAATGAGGGGAAGAAGGGAAGAGAACCAAGACAGAACTTGGGAAGCAACTACAATTAGGGTGAATAGTATAGATGATTAACCTGCAAAAGATACTGAGGAGTGATCATTAGATTGGTAGACAAACAGGAGAGAAGAGTATGACAAAAACCCAGAGATGAAAGAATATCTGAGCGTGGTCAACAGTGGCAAATATAGGAGATAGGTAGGGAAGGATTAGGACAAAGAAAAGACCATCAAACTTGGCAATCGAGAAATCAGTGATTTTGGAGAGAGTAATTGCAGCTGTTGAAATTAAAAACCCCACTAGTATGGTTTGGGAGGACAGGGAAGTGTGAAATGAAAAAGTACAAGTGAGAGATGTTGACAGCTTTTCAAGAATTTTGACTGAGAAAGAGAGGAGAGCTTTAGAACAGTACCTCCAGCTAATGTTAAGATCCAGGGAAAGTTGTTTTGCTTTTGTTTTTATTTTTAGGATGCAGGATCTTGATCATATTTGAAGTCACAAGAAAGGGAGAGGTTGAAGATTAGAGAGGGAAAAGGGGGTGTGTGGTTATGGTTGCATTCTGCTAGAGAAGACTTGAGACAAAAGTTTGAGAGGTATGGAGGCTTTGGCAAGGAGAATAAACTGATGAGGTCATCAAAGAAGAGTGTAGACAGGGAGAGAGAGTGAAAAAGGGGCCAGGATAGAGCCTGTTGGTGGACATGCCTTCTCCTTCCCTCATTTACTTGGAAAGTTGATTTCTTAAACACAAGACTTTTACATATATCCACTTTACATTTCATCTTATTAAATTCATCCCAGTGATCTAGCCTGGCAAGAACTTTTTGGATCTTGACCCTATCACTGAGTTTTGACAACTATCCCTTGTAACTTCATGTCATTTGTAAATTTAACAAGCCTGCTGTCTTGTGCCTTTGTCCATGTCACTGATAAAAAATGTAAAAACTGCAGAATGTCAACCAAAGAACCTCGGGAACCCCACAGAAGGCTTCCTTCCAAAGTGACAATGGATGATTCACAGCTCCCTTCTGAATAAGACCCTCAACTAGTTCCATAATTATATAATTGACTTTTCCACAGCACTCAGTCTTTTGCCACAAGAAGAGCAGGAAATAGTTTATCAAATATTTAACTGAAATCTAGGGGAGTGTTCCTAAAAGTCTTTCTCTAATCTACCAGTTGAACTACCCTGCAGGGAAATAAGACCAGTGTGGCATGATATGTTCTTGAAGAAACTGTCCATGCTGGTTCTTTGGGCTTTCTGCTTCCTTCTCTGGTTGTTCATTAACTCTCTTCTTTTTGAACTCTTTTAGAGTGCAGGGACCATGTCCTTCAACTTGTCCTCCTCCTTAGCCTTAGGAAAATGACTGGTATGAGATAAGTTTACAGTAAATTTTGGCAGAATTGGATCAGGCAAATTTGAAACAGAGCCGGCTTCAGGTGAATGTTTATTACTGAGTGCCAATTGCCGAGTTCAAGGTTGAATGATAGGTTCCATTGCAAGCCTTTATGGACCAAAGTACTGTCCACTTTCTTTCTTCCCTTCTGAAACACATTAGTCAGGTTTTTATTGCTGGAGCTTTATTACATCAGAGATGCCAATTCATAAAACCCAGGTTTAAAATGATTTATGTTCCAACAATTTGGCCTAAATTATTGTAAGTTTTTCTATCCTCAGTGAATGCTAAGTTCATTAGTATGTATTTCCATGCACAAGTATTTGAATATGATCCAGATAGCTTCCTCCCTCAATTTTCAGTTGTTTATACAACACTGCATTATTGCTGAAACATGGGCTCCTCTCTTTTTTAAGACTCACCATCAGTTCTGAGCCTGGCAAACCTCAGGCATGGCCAAAGTTGTATTGGCCTCCTACGTAGGACAGTTTGCTTGTTTCTAAGAAGGCCCTTCTGACCCCACTGCTCTCCCCATCCCCCTGACAAAAAAACACTTTGCTTGTTTGCTTTGGTGTCTGGGCTTTCATGATTAAAAATTCATTACTTTGCTTTGAATCACTAGGTGTTCTTTTAAAAAGAAAAATACTGCTGTGAGGGGTAACATGAAGTGCTTGTCAGTCATTCCTGCCTTCATCTGAATACATTTATCAGGCCATTTTTCTCCAAGACATAATCAGGGAACTGAAGGAGGTTGAATTGAAGTGAAAAGAAGAGGGAGATAGAAAATGGAAGGCACCATTGTGGTTGAATGGGCAAAGAACTGGTTCTCGAGTCAGAGGACCTGAGTTCATATATTTATTATCTATGTGCAAGTCTCTGTGGGCCTTCATTTCTTCACCTATAAAATGAGGGGCTAGAACTAGATGGTTCTTTCAACTTTCAACTTTTTGATTTTATGAGTCACTAATGTCTTGTGAAGTCTGCCATTTTACTTTAGAGAGCTGGAAAGACTATGCTTAGAGGTTTAGAACTGGGGGGGTGGGTATCTTTGAGGTAATCTGGTACCACCTCTTTTTTTTTTTAAGACAAATCTAGAAGCTAAGACTTGGAAAATTAAAGTGACTTGCCCCAGGTCACAAAGATGGTCAGTCTGGATTTGATTTCCAAATCTACACTCTCATATCCAGTGCTTCTCACTAATGGATTAGAATCTAATCTGAACCATTGCTAGACAAAATTCCCTCCACAATTTATGTCAGAAACTTCCAGTCCATCTTTGTCATGACTCAATCATGTTTTAGGGTCAACATTCTTTCAATTAATATTTGTTGAACCCACTTGGGAAAAGATGTTATTCTAGGCAGTGTAAGGACAAGAGAGAAAACATGTATCAGAAAGGGATTATATTCTAAGACAATACAGAAGTCAAAAACAGAAGCATAATGTCCCTCTAGCATGAAGGCATTGAACTTTTCTTGATCAACTGTGTTACCTCCAGTCAGCCCTAGTTTTGAGTCTGAAATACCATATGCCTTATAAGGCTTTAGTCTTTCAAGGATACATATCATGAACCCACCTAATTGCCCCCATCAGTCATCCCATCAGGTGTCCTGCAAATCAATATTGAATTTTATTTTTGTTCTTTAGTACCCCATTTCCTGTCTTGGTTCTTGTTGATTTCATGGCACATAGTGGAACAAATCTAGACTGATTAGTTTTAAGCTAATGTTTTACTCAGATAATAGATGTTCATTGATGCCATTTTTCATAATTTCCTCCCATCCCTGACCTTTGAACAACTGTTCCGGCTCTGTTTATGAAAATTGAAAAGTTCTCTGATGTCGAATTTACCTGTTGTTATGAAATCTTCTGATCAATTTCCCCAAAATTAAGTCCTATTAAGGAGAAGAATCTGTACTTGATTGAGAGTTCAAATAATCCTAAGACCTTTAGGGATGCCTAGTTGAAATAAATAGATGCTGGCTTTATTGGTCAGAGGAACATTTTCCAATTTTGAAACCTCTCTGTCATCCATCAGCTGAAAAGAGGCATCCTGTACATATTAATCAATGAACCATCCAACATGTGTTGATTAAGCCCTCATTATATGCCAACCATAGGAAAAACTGTGACTAGTCCCTTTTCTCAGAGTCAGTCTGCAATGAATTGAAGATTATCCCTACATATTCAGTAGCTGAATCATTCTTAAATTGTTTTATCTCTAACTTTGGGTTGAATCAACAAGCTACAGTGACCAAATCACAGACCTTGATGGGACCTCTGTAGTCAAAATGGGTCTGAAGAAAGATCGCTCTTACACAATTCCTCATCATCCCTGAAATAAAGACCTTGAATGATGAGGAACACATTCCCTCTCATTGCACCCCATTCCCCTTTTGGAGAGTTCAGATTGTGAGTCCCCCCCCCCCCCCCGCTCTCCTTATAGAAAGTCTATATTTGGCTCTTTGTGATTCCTGCCCTTCTTGTCTACTTCTTGGGGGTCAAGTAGTCCAAATTCCTCCTTTATATGTTCAGCTCTTCTAAAATTAGCTTGTTGTCATCATGGTAGGATGGAAATAGATTTGGTTCCTAAGAGGAGCTGGATTCAAACCCTTACTATCTGTATTATTTTGGACAAATTACTCAACTCCTCTTAAACTTCAACTATAAAATCAGAGGAGTTTAGAATAAATATATGAGATTCCTTTAGTTCTAAATCTCTCACACTCGAATCTCCCTGGAATCATCTTGAGGCTACTTATCCCCCCTTCTTTACCTAGTGCAATTTGAAGCTTCTCCAGAACTCCTGATAGCAGGCCTTTTTGATCACCCTTAGCTACAACCAGCCCGCCCTGTATGGGAGTGGGTGGGTGGGGGGTGGGGGTGGAGGGGAACATCCAGGAGACCAGAAGCATCTCATTCTGTATCTCTGTTCATCATGTTGTTCCATAAAAGAATACTGGTCTATTCTGAATCTTGACTGGCCAGGATCAAACCATCACATCTGGCTGGAAGAATTTATAGGAAGTCTGTTCACTTGCTTTTAGGTATGATCATTGCATTTTCCGGAGCTGTAGGTAAGAGTACTTAAAAGAACAACCAACCAACAGCAGCAACAACAAAAATTAAGAACATTTCTTTTTATCTACATGCAAATTCTGATTCTTTGCCCCCATTTTGTCTCAGCAGTGACTCATTGACCGAATTCATTTGGAGGCAGAGTTTATGCTAAAGCCTAAACAACTTAAAGCATAAATAAACCTAGTGGTCAAGTTGTTTTCAGTTCCAGGTATCATTGTCATAAATTTGTCCAGGGTTCTCTCTCTGGATCTTCATAAGTTAACCTTTCTGTAATGAAAATTCCAAAGCCCCACTGACTGATGTCAGAATTAAGCGGCTATCTTGTCCAGTCATCTCCTGGAGAAACCAGGGACCAATGAGATATTCATCTCTTCTCCTTTCCCTTTCTGCTAGAGGTGATATAAGAATAATATTGCAGACGAAATCATCTCATTAGGATTATTTGAGGACATTTAATAAAGGGAACCCAGATCTATAAAAATTAGTAGTCTCTGAATTTATATCTTTTTTATGATACAAAAACATGGGTTAATGTAAAAAGTTTAACATTATTTCTCTTGTCTTGGACAAAGAAAAACCAACTTTCATCTCTTTTCACCACCTTGATTTTCTTCTGATAATGAGTAACAGTGAGGGAGAAGAAAATCTAATGAAATATATTTCAGTATCCTTTTGTCTAATTGTGTTTATTATATTCAAATTTGCACCCCAATTGATCATAGTAAGTGAATTCAATTGGTAAACTACATTGCTTAGAGACCTGGACATATCCTACAGTATGAGGCAACTTATCTTTTTGTGACCGTTTCGATAGAAGCTTTTTTTTGTGCCTTCCCATTAAGGCACAGAATTTATTTAGAAGGAGAAAGTGACAGAGAAGGATCATATGGGGGGGGCAATGTTTGGAAAGATCTCAAACTTCTTGTTGCAAAAAGCAGTCTTTTCAATGCAGATATTTTACCCATGAGGTTGAATGACTTACAAGCATAGGATACCATAAACTTGGAAGATTCAGAAAGAAAACTGACCTTAAAAATAGGATTCTTGGCAGATTCAGTTCGCATTCTATGACTAATGATGACATCTATGTAAGACCTGACATAAAATTCATCATCAGTGACATGTGTGACCACAGGAGGAATTAGACTGTTCTCATGAACAAAACTGAGGGATAATAGACAGCTTGTGTATGTCATGGGTAGCTATGGAATATCAAAAAGGTAGACCTTATAAAATACCTCCAGTGAAATAAATGGTTCTTAGATGGAAGAGTTGAAGAAGGATATAGACAGGGACTGAGCAAGATGTGAGAGGGCATGAATGAATTTCGAATCAGGTCAAAAGGCATTTATTAAGGATGTACTATGTGCAGGTCACTATATTGAGAAAGGATACAAGGAATGAAAGAGTTCCTTTAAGGAATTCACAGGATAATGGGAGAGACAATGTAGAAACAACTATGTACATGAAAGATATTGCATGGAATTAGAATTGGAAATTTTCAAAATTTGGAAATACTGGAAATGAGAAATCATCTCACAAGCATTAAGGAAGAAAGGAAAGTCTCCTCACCATGGTTGTTATTTTAGACTTGAAAGAAACTACCTAAGCCAGGAGACAGAGCATTGGAGGAATGGGAGACAGTCCCTGAAATGTCCAGAATTGGGAGGAAATTGTTGGTGAGGACCAACAAGCAACTCATGGTCTCTGGATCAGAGTATGGGCAAAGAAATATTTCTACAATCAATAATTGATTGATACTGCAGATACTTAGAGACGTCCAGAACTGGAATGGATAGCCTTAAGAGGTCAAACAAAGGCTGGATGACCACTTGCCAGAGATACTGAAACCCAGTTTAAGTATGGATTGGGTTTGATTGCCTCCTTCCCCTCTGACATCCTTTCCAAGTCCAGGAATCAAAGTTGTTTGTGTTATTTTTGGTGATGATCCTAGTGGTAATATGTCATGTGCTTTTGAAGAGTAGAACTTGGGAGAGAGGCCAGGGTATCATCAGACTGGGAACTGGCAGCCGCCTATTAGAAGTCAAATGTTTTCTTCAGTAGTTAGAATTGGCTGCTTTATGAATAGCCTTTCTACTGTACTATAAATGGTGATTATGTAAGGGGGCCCCAATGTATTATAAAGGTGAGATATGTAGCACATAAAAATAAAACTCTTTTTTTAATAAATTTGACCCATAACTAATATTCCAGGTTGAAGAAACATTAAGAATGAATTTTCCATGCCTTTTTGGATTTAACAGTGCTTTTGGAAGATGATTCAGATGGACCACTCTCTTATAAAACTTGTCTAGGTAAGCTTGTCTGTTCTGATTAATTCCCTAGGAGTGAACAGCAGGGGCATTCAAAATAATTTCATTGATCATTTCCAAAATAGTCATTGTGCCATCTAAATATTTGAAGCTATCACTAAGGACTTTTCAAGGAATCCTTGGAATCCAGTATCCTGGTTACTATCTTTCTTCTATTTCCTGATCTGCCTTTCTCCACTCTTAAGAACATTAAGTGCTTCCTACCCAGAGGAAAAATGAATCACCCAAGAGAGCCTGATGGGTTTTGGAAGGATTAAGGTGGGGGGGGGCAAGAAATTGCTTAGAGTCCTGAAGACCTGCTCCTACCCTTGGCCCAATCATTGAACTTCACTCAACCTCAGTTTCCTCATCTGGAAAAGGGAACAATAAAATCTGTAAAACTAAGCAACAGGGACTTGGTGTGGTTAAAATGGTATTTTGCTTGTAAATGACTTTTTATTGAGGCAATGCCTTTGAGAGATTCCCCATTTTGCCCAGGTTGGATCCTGGAAAGTGGCATCTACTTCTGCCTAGAACACTAGTCAAGAAGACTCAGGAAGGGACAGCTAGGTGGTGCAGTGGATAGAACACCGACCCTAGAGGTAGGAGGGCCATAGTTCAAATGTGATCTTAGACACTTAATAATTACCAGCTATGTGACCTTTGGGAAAGTCGCTTAACTCCATTGCCTTGCAAAAACCAAAAATAAAAAAAAGATATCTCAGAAAGAATTGAGGTCAAATCCTGCCTCATATATTTATTAGCTATTTGCCCCATGAAATCTCCTTTAACTTCCTTTAGTCTTAGTTTCTTCTTTTGTAAAATGGGGATAATAATACTGCCTCTACAGGGTTTTCTGGGGATCAAATGAGATGATATATATCACTTAAAATGGCAAATAAATGTTAGTTATTATTATTATTATTATTGTTATTATTATTATTATATATAATTTTGTAGATGACTAGGCCTTTAACACATACCAGTGTGCTTCCAATGAAAAACCAATACATATAGGTGCATGTGTACATGTGTGTTTATATGTCTGTGCATGCATATGAGATAACAAACATACCTATAACATACATATTGCACCCATTGACATTTATTTAATGTATAAATTTATTATAATACATATAGAAATACATACAAGTATATCTTCAGATGTCCTTGAAAATATGTTGTCCTGTGGTAGAATGTAAGCTTCTTAAAGGGGCAGGGGCACGGGGACTTTTTTTCTGGTCACTAAATCCTTAGAACCTTGCACATTGTAAATATTTTGTGGTCTAACTGGTGCCCTTGGGAGCTGGGAACAAGAAGAATAGCATTTCTGGATTCCATAGAGCCTCAGGGTTCAGGAGCAAGAGTCTTTGAAGGTTGAGGAGTCAGTGGTCTCAACCATTGTTGAAGGTCTTGCCACCTCAACTCTTAGAGGAAGAACTGAATTCATCTCTGCACTCTAATGTTCTAAAATTTTGAAACATAGATTACACTATATGGGGTGAAGTGCTCTGAGAAAACCACCACCATTTTGGAAGGGGAAAAGAAGGACATTGGGCAAACAATGGAAAAAAAAATTTCATCCTTATTGTTAGTATTTTGGGATCCTGTTGTAGTGGATGGAGAGTCTGCCTTGGAGCTAGGATGATTTGAGTTCAACTCTTGCCCTTGACATATATTATGTGACCTTGGGCAACTCACTATTTTTGTGTTCTAGATGACTCCCTAAATTTCAGGAGAAAAAAATAATTCTGGGGAAAGTTTCCTTATCTAACATTTTCCTTTGTCCATAAGATTATAGACTCACTCCCTGTCCTAGATTTTCAGAGAGTTTTTTGTTAATTCAGGATCATTGAGATACAATGTCTTCCAAAAGTCTTAGTGTAGTTTTACACTCCTAAAGATTATATTATGCAGAAGGTTTAATCATGTTAATTGACTTTAGTATGTTTAAAGATATGAAAGCCTTAGGTGAGGGAACAGGAGGCATAAAAGTTGGTAAAAAAAAAAATATTCATGCCACCCTTACCCCAGAACTTCTCGGTGGGAGTGAGGTTAGGCCTCTCCCTGAAATGAAATTTTTAAAAAATCTGAACATTTGGCAAAGTTCTTGGGTAAGGGTACCAGGTGATGAAAAATAGCCCCCCTCACCTTCTCCATACTTTGAATTTCAATGCTCTTCTTGAATGCTACCTAATTAACACCTGCACTTCTTCACAATTTACTAAAGCATTCATCCATTTCTACAGGGTTCAGGGAGGCAGCAGGATGGAGGAATAAAGAGATAAGTGGCTACCAGCTGAAGTGCCGTTTTTCTCCAGACCTACAGTTGCTATAACCAACCACTAAATAAGACCAAGCAATCAGAGTAGTTAATAATCACCTACTATTTGTCAGACATTGTCTTAGTCTATGAGGACACAAATTTAGAAGTAAATCAGGTCTAGCCTTTAAGAGGAGGATGGGGTGTTTTGGGAGGACTAGCACCTCTGGAATGAGGGCTTTCTGATGATCCCTTCTCAGGGCTGCTCAGCCACCTTTGGGGTTGACCTGAATTTCAGCTCTGATCTGTGGCTCTAAGAAATGTAGAATATATTATAGTGGTCATACCCCAATAAACCATCTTGGCAGATGTGCTAACCAGACTGAGGGTAACTGACAGCCCTCAAACCCAAGAGGAAGTGGGGGGGGTTTATCCGCACGTACACACACACACACACACACACACACACACACACACACACACACGTGCCGATCTGTAGGTTTGGTATTTTATCCTAGAGGCATCAGAGATCTATTGAAGTGAGGAACTGACACCATTAGGTCAGTGTTATGAATTTGGTAACCATATGGTAGGTCTTTAATAAATGCTTATTGATCTCAACCAGCAAAATTGGGGCAAATAATATTTAATAAGCATCAATGAAAATATTATACATGGGTTAAAAATCAACTTCACAAATGACTGAATAAATGAAAAAATGATTAGTTTTTTAATATTTATTAATAAGCTTCTCGAATGTGTTAGGAACCTGAAAATTAAAAAACAAGAGGTGGGTGTGTGGGGGAGGGGAGACAAACCCTGCTTTCTAGAAACTTCTATTCTACTAGGGGGAAAACAGCCCTTAGGAAGTTTATCCCCAGAGCCACTTAACTTCCTCAAGGAAGCTCTTTGTGGAGTAAGCCTTAATTCATTCTTTAAAGTTGTATGTCCACACGTAACCCAGGGCTTGGAATTTAGTGGGCACTTCTGGAATATTTGTGTGACCATTCCCTTCTCTGCAGACACCTCTCGACTCTTTAAACTCATCCCTCTGGAGCTCAGGCAAAATGGACATGTTTACATCTTCACTAGGAAAACAAAATAAATATACAATCAACATTAACTCTATGGAAAAGTTAGGCAAAAGTAGAAACCTCCTGCCTCTCTATTCTTAACCCAAATCATAAGCAAAAGTTATTATAATTCTACCATCTGTTCCAGTTTTTAAAGGCATTTTGGTAAACTGAATTCTAATGCAAAATACATGTCTTAGCACTAATTAACCAAAAAATCTGTTTCATTCTTCTCAGATAATGAAAAAAATATGTCAAGGACATGATTTCTTGAAGAAAATCTAATTTATGGGCCTCACTTAAACCTTTAAACCCCCCTTATGCTAAGCTTGTGAAAACAAATGTAAGAATAACAAGTCACATCAAATGCACCCATTAAGGAAATCTCCAGGCCCTAAGCTTTAGACATTTGCAATGAAAATATAGATTCCTATTTTTACTTAAAGATTACTTTTTCTTACAGCTGATGCATGGTTTTATTATAGAGCTGAGAAGGAGGGGAGGCCGGAGGAAGGGGGAGATTGGTGCATCTGGAACATCTGCAGAGGCTAATGTTGATTTAATGACAAAGACTAATATCACATTACTCCTCTGGAAACCTAATTAATTGAAATGTTTCCTATTTTAGTATGTTTGTGCTGAATGCTGTTAGTTACTGGCTGTGACATAGCCTGTAGGTGTATTTTCTGTGTCAAGCAAATGGAGTTAATTGGGCAGTATTCTGAGGATACCTGTGGACTATTGTTCTAGCCCCCCAAACTTGAGCCTTTGTATCTGTTCTGTCCCCTTTATGATCTATGCTGCCTGCTGCTATCAGATGAGCATCACAACCATCATGGTATCCTTGAGTTCACGAGTCGGACTTTCAAGGCACTTTACAACTTAGCATCTACCTTTATTCTACCTTTTCTCCTCAAATTCAGCCTCAGACATGTACTACCTGTATGACCTTGGACAAGTCGTTTAACCTCTGTCTACCTTGGTTTTCTCAAATGTAAAATGAAAAAAAATAATAATAGCACATACCTCCTGGAATTGTTGTGAAGATCAAGTATGGAAATATTTCTGAAGTGTTTAACTGAGTGTCTGGCACTTGATAAATATTTGCTATTTTCGTTGTTGGAAGTGTGTCACTTGATTGGCCAAATGGATTTAGTTCAATGAGCTTTCATTAAGTAACTACTTAGGTTATGATGCCAAGGCAAAAACAAAATCTGAATTGGCCTTAAAGGTCCTAGACTCTACTAGGGGGATTCAATTGAATTCCCTAACATTTGTTAAGAGATTATTCTGCCTCAAGCATTGAACTAGAATGAAAACACAAAAACATTAAGTGACACAAAGGATTGGAGTCAGGGTGTGTCAGAGGGATAAAGGACCACAATTGAGTAGATTGTAAAAACCTGATTTAGGAAGTAGTCCTAAGAGTTCCCAAAGGAAGAGATAAGAGGAGAGAACATCCCAGGCATCAAAGGCAGCCTGTGCAGAAGTGGGAAAGCAGGAGATGGATGTCATATATGTGGAGCAAGGAGAGTTGTTTGACAGAAGCCTAGACAATGAGGGGGAGTAATATGAGCTAATAAGTCTGGAAAAAGAGACTGAAGTCATAAAATGCTTCAAACAGCAAATTAGTATGTATGTCCCCCCTTAGATACGGTAGTGAACCCCCTAAAGATTTTTGAGCAGGGGAGTGACATGGTCAGCAGAGCTTTTAGGAAGATTAATTTGGTTGTGTGGAGGAGAGCTTGACAAGGGATGCAGAGAGACCAGATAAGAAGCTTTTGCCATACTTGAGATGAGGTTACAAGAAGAGAGAGTTTGAACACAGAAAAACCAGCGAGGAGGTTATTGTAATACTCTATAGACTGGGGTAAAGGGTGTCATGGGGAGAGACTGGGTGCAGGGAGACTAGTATAATAATAAATGGAGAAAAGGAGATGGATTACTGAGATTTTACAGGGGGTAGAATAAATAAGATTTAAAAATTGATCAATTTTGGTAGTTTTGATGTAATTTAATTATTTCAGTTGAGTCCAACTTTTTGGAACCCCATTCTCCAGCTCATTTTACAGATGAGGAAATTGAGGGAAACAGGGTTAAGCGACTTGCCCAGGATTACAGAACCAATAAGTATCTGAGACCACATTTGAGTTCAGGTCTTTTGACTCCAGATCCAGGGCTCTATCTATCATATGAGATAGCAACCCCATTATTATTATGAATAATAGTCATATAGTCTGCTTGAGTGGGGATTGTTTGATTTTTGTCTTTGTATTCCCAATACCTTGACAGTAGTGTATGCTTATTAGATGTTTGTTGAATACAGCTTAAGTTATGGATCTAAGAGGATAAAAATATTGAATGTCCCTCCCTGCAACACACACATCATACTTTAAGCATCATCTTTTCTAAATGCTTTTAAAATGGTTTTTCATTGATTGAGAGAACACAGTTACTTCAAGGGAAGATGTACAGATCAGTAATACCAAGAGGGAATATTGTGGTATGTTCTTCCATGTTAGATAAAAATGCAGTTAGAATGAGAGTGACAAGCAAGATTTGTGAAATCTATAGATGTGTATCAGTCATCTTTCCTGAAACCTGTTTCAGATCAATTTTAAATATCACTCAGTCTTGTTGACCATATTTTTCTCAGCTAAAGAGAGTGGATCAAATACTATTTTTACCTCCACTAATCCTTCCTGATAGAATCCTTACATAGGGTGATGGGAAAGCAAGTGACAGAAAAATGCAGAATGACACAGTGAACTGGACACTGAACTGGGAGTCAGACAACCTGGGTTTAAAAGTCTTGGTTCGACTAAGTACTAGCTCTTATCTATTTGAGTCATTTAGCTGCTTTGTTTTTCAATTCCTTTCCTTAGCTTCATAGGAGTATAAACATTTATGAATTACCTTTCATACGTATCAGATAGAGCTAAATTTATTAAATTTAGAATATAATATTAATAAGTATAATAGAATACCAGTATGCTGTAGAGAATAAAGAATCGACTTTGGAGTTGGGGATCAATTCATCAATCAAAAAGCACTTATTAAAGTTATCATGTAATATTTTTCCTTCCTTTCCCCCTTCCTTGATCTAGAGATGGCCACCAGTGTGTGTGTGTGTGTGTGTGTGTGTGTGTGTGTACATGTAAAATCATTCTATGCATACTTCTAGTCATCAGGTCATCAGTTCTTTCTCTGTATGCAGATAACATCTTCCTTGACAGATCCTTTGTATTTCTTTTATTTAGAAGGAATGGTAAGTTGCATATAACAGATTTGCAGTTTCATGTGCAATCATCTTTTTTTCTATTCTACCATGTTATGTAAATGCTTGTTTTATTTCTTAAGTTAGAATAAAATAATTTTTCAAAGCATTTATTAAGCAACTACTATGTCATTGTGTTTGTTGCCAGGAATATATATATATATATATATATATATATATATATATATATATATATATATATATATATTAAGTGAGACAATCCCTAGTTGTAAGAGCTTATTTTGAAGTGGGGAGACAAGTATAATTTTATAAGTATACATAGTACAAATGTAACATGAATAAGTAAAAATATATAGACAGCAATTTGAGATCAAGGGCTCTAGGGATTGAAGGAATAAGAAGATGGTGCTTGAGCTTCATCTTAAGGAAATGGAGAAATTTTGTGAGGCTGAGGGTAAGGAAGAAATACATTCTATGAATGTGGCTCACAAGAACATAGGTGCAGAGATGGTAGAAGAGTTATTGGGTGTGAGGAGAAGACAGGAGGTCACTTTGGTTTGTGGTTAAATACAGGTATCCAATGAGGTTGACAAAAAGACTGGGGTCAGGCTATAAAGGGATTTAAAAACTAAGTAAGAGGAGTTTGTAGTTTGTCTTCTAGGCAATAGGGATGTTGTTTGTCCTTCCTTCTAAAAGAAGACCATGGCATCAGGGAGGTGATGCCATGACAAGTACATGAATTGAATTTGAGTGAGGGGGACTGTGCTGAGACCCCAGCCTCACTTTATCCACCAGAGCCATCTGGTTCCAGTGGCCAGTTATGGTTCAGGACAACTGGAGATGGCTCTGGATGTGAGGCAGTCAGGGTTAAATGGCTTGCCCAAGGTCATACAGCTAGTTAGTGTCAAGTGACTGAGGTCGGTTTCGAACTCCTGCCCTCCTGACTCCATCAGTGCTCTGTCTACTGTACTACCTAGCTGCCCTAGGCAATAGGCAGCCACTGTATTCGAGGAAGGAGGGGAGTCATATGAGTAGATTTGAGTGTAAGAAAAATGGCTTTGATAGGATGGATTGAAGAGGAGAGAGACTTGAGGCAGGGAGACTAATTAGGAGACTATTGAAATAATTCGAGAGAGATAATGAGAGCCTAAACTAAGGTGTCTGTTGTGTGAGTAAAGAGAAGATATTATTGACTTCAAGAGATATTATTGAGGTAGAAAAAGAAGCTTTGGAAGCTCATTGGGTACATAGAATGGAGAATAAAGAGGCAAAGTAAAAGCTGAGGCCATGAACCTGGAAGACTAGAAGAATAGTAATGCCTTTGATAGAATAGGAGGTTGGGAAGGGAGTGTTTGAGGAGAAAGATACTGTGTTCTGTTTCAGATTTGCTGATTTTGAGTTGTCATGAACTTTCTGGTATTGGCTGTATGGGACTGAAGCTCAGGAAGTAGACTGGACCTGGATGTGTACAATTGTGATGATAGAAATAAAAGTTGACCCCATGGTGGCTATTGAGATCACTGAGAGAATAGAGAGAATAGAGAGATGAGATCCCTGGACAGAGCCTCGGGGGGTACCTATTGCATAATGTGAATGATGAAACTCTAAAGGAGAGAGAAAAGGATATAAAAGACTGATTGGAGGAGAACCAAAAGAGGGCAATGTTGTGGAAACTCAGAGAGACTATCCAGGAGAAAAGGGTGACCAATAGTGTCAAATGCAGCAGAGAAGTAGAGAAGCATAATGACTTAGGGGAAAAACCACCTCCATCAGATTTGTCAATGAAGAGACTATTGGTAACTTCAGAGACAAAAGTTTCAGATGGATGATGGCTGTGTATCCCTGGGAAATCAGATAACCTCTTAGTGCCCCACATAACTCTCTGTGACTAGAAACTGCATAAGATGACTATGATGATGATAGGTAATGATGAAGGTGATCATTAACATTTACATAATACATTAAAGTTTGTAAGTTAATTTTTATCATTATCATTTATAACAATTCTATGAGTCAGGAGTTCTTATTATCCCCATTTTACATAAAAGAAGTCAACTTTGAGGGATTAAGGAATTTGCATATGAGCCAGGTCCATTCCTTTGTCCATGATGGCACTTACCTTCTCCTTTGCCTACCCTAGATGACAGAGAGAATTTCCTCAGGGAGAATTCTTTATATAATTGAATCATAGGTTCAGTCCCCCCCAAAACCAAATTAATAATAGGTGACATTTATAAACTTTAGGGTTGGAAACTCTTTTTGTGTTTCATGCCCCTGTGAAGTAGGACCTACAGATACAGCATCAATGTTATCTCCCCTATCAAAATATAAGCTCCCAGGGCAGGACCTTGCTTTGTCTGTCTCTCCAGTTCTTGATTCATAGCAATTGCTTAATAAAAGCATGCTGATGATGAGTTCCCATTTCACAATAAGACATCCACCTAGCTTTCATGACCCTCAAAGAGTAATGTGGGCATGAAAAGGTTCTAACTTAGATAAAATTTCATAAATAGCATAAGAAAAGTGCATAAGAGACATCAAAGCTAAGCTTGTCTTGAGATCCAAGGGAAGACTTGCTCACTCAAGGTACTCTCTGGAGCAGTTAGGACTTGGAGAAGGTAGCTTTTGACTTGGACTTTAACAGATGTATAAATTCAGCAAACAATGAAAGAGAGAGGATACATTCCAGGAATAGAGGAAAACTTCATTAATGGCATAGAGATGGGCAGAGATCAGAAATTAGTTGATTAGAGATCAGTGTGTGAATAGGGGAGACATTTGTGATGACTGAAAAGTGATAATGCCAGATTATGCAGAGCCTTGAATGCCAGGCAAAAAGAGTTTAGAAATTTACTTTTAGAACTGAAATATAAACTGGAGAAAAACAGCAAACACAAACTTGGTGTTTGGATATTAGTGGAATATGGGCTTTAATCATAAGCAAGGTTCAGATAGCTTATTAAATCAGTGGGAACAGTGAAGAATGCCTCCCTTCCCATATAGGAAGACAGAGATGTTTATTAACCTAACTCCTATGTTATACCCTGAGGGTGATAGAGTTGAGCTAAGAGTGTTATCCCATCTGATCAGGTCCTGTCGATTCTATCAATTATACCTGTTCTGGTTTCTCTACATTCCCATCTCTGTTATCTTGCCCAATGGTTGCCACACTAAATGTGATGGATAATGTTCTTGGTATCTACCAATTGACCAACATGTCATTTGCAGCACGAGTTCCTAGAGTGAGATCTGTGGACAATTGGTTATTTGTGGGATTCTCACTTTTAATATTTGTCATTTTTTGCACTTAGGATGATGTCATTTTGTTTCTGACATTAATAACATATTGAAGATAGAATCTCTGACTCTGACTTTGTTAGTGACACTCTCATTAATCCTTAGGCTATAGCAAGTTGACAAGGTAGTGAATGAATTTGTTAAAGAAGGGAAAAGAGCCCTCTAAACTTAAGGTCTTCAAACTTTTGTGTAGCTAGGCAGTGAAAAAAATCTGTTAAAAAAGGAGAAAGAGGGGCGGCTAGGTGGCGTAGTGGATAAAGCACCTGCCTTGGATTCAGGAGTACCTGGGTTCAAATCTGGTCTCAGACACTTAATAATTACCTTGCTGTGTGGCCTTGAGCAAGCCACTTAACCCCATTTGCCTTACAAAAACCTAAAACAAAAGTAGAAAGAGCCTACTAAACTTAAGAAAGAGCCTTCTAAACTTAAAGTCTTCATACCTTTTTGTAATTTCTAGTTCTGATTTTTTTTCAATCATATATTTAGAACTGGGAGGAACTTAAGGAAACTGAGGGACTTGTCCAGTATTATACAACTGATCAGTATCTGAGGCAGCACATAGACTCAGGTCTTCATAACTCCTCCTGTAATGTCCTATCCATGACTACATTCTACCTCTCACCAAGCGGTGTGGCCACGGCAATTTCATTTCTTGGCTTGATTTTTTAATTTTCAAAATGATTTATTAAACAGTATTGTGGACTCAAACACTCCTATACCATTTGACTTTCAACATTGTTTTGTGAATATATTTATAGTCTAGTTCCTACAGAGTTAATATTTTCATTGGAGTACATAATTTTTTAAAAATTTCCAGTGGTGAATACAGATAATTATCAAGAACATAAGAATAAATAATGATAAAATGAGCAAACAAAAAGAAATTATGAATTATGTGTAAGGTACTGGGAGGAATACGGACTTTAAAGTCAGACAATAGCAATTCAGCCATTGCCTTTATTTTTTTTTTTTTAATACTTGGCTTAACTCTTAACTCTAAGAAGTGATGTGGATGGAATGTTAGGCCTTGAGTCACGAAGACTCATCTTCCTGAGTTCAAATCCAGCCTCAGACACTCACTAGCTGTGTGACCCTAGGCAAGTCACTTTAATAACCCTGTTTGCCTCAGTTTTCTCATCTGTATAATGAGCTGGAAAAGGAAATAGCAAACTGCTCCAGTATTTTTGCCAAAAATACTAAAAGGGATCATAGAGTCAGATATGATTGAAATGACTGAGCAATAGCAGCAACAACAAATAGCAATCTGAGTGATTTTTGCTAGGCTTTGCAGTACAGTGAGATTTTGAAGATGGGTACAAATTTCACCTAATCCTGGGTGAGTCAAGTCACTTAACCCTGATTGCCTCACACCCAGGCTCATCTCCAGTCCTGATTCAAAACTGACCATTGGATCCAGATGGCTCTGGAAGAGAAGGTGAGGCCAGTGACTTAGCACTGCCCTCCTCACTCAAATCCAATTCATGTGCTTGCCATAGCATCACCTCCTTGATGTCATGGTCTTCTTCAACACTGAAGGAAAAACATCATTCATCATCTATAAAATAGAGGAGGTGGACTTAATCACTTACAGACCAAAATCTGCTTTACTTCCTCTGGACCTCCTTTTCTTCATCTATAAAATGAGGGGATCAAACTAGATGATGTCTGTGGCCCCTTAAATCTATGATTCAATGATAGCAATCTGTCTGGAGACTTTTGTAGGGAGAATAAATAGACTCTTTCACCTCCTCTCTGCTGGGTTTCAAGGCTGCTTATCTACAATCCAACAATCCTTTAAAATTTCAGTTGCCTTGGCTTATGCCCCCAGGTGATGGGGGTATAATGCAAGGCAGGTTTCATTAGAACTGTCAGCAATGAAATACTCTTGATGTTTTCCCAGCTACATGAAAGATGTAAGATCGTCGTCCTGTTGTCCTGTCTACAGTCAGCAGCGATTAGATCATTCCTGGGCCGGCATTACATCAACTCCTTGTAACAGGAGTTGGCCTGCGATAGCACCCTGTCATACTGAGCACAGAAGTGTTCTCTAACATAAATAGAAATCGCTGTGGCGTTTCCGCAGGCAAGTGTAATCGTAAAGTGCTGTTGACCTAAAATTTAAAAGGCTTCAGGCTGCTTTTTATGGATCAGATGTGATACTTTGCCTGAAGCAAATGCAATTGGAAATGGGATCTTTAATTATATTGCTACATGTCAGATGTTGTACAATGATGGAATGAACACCATTGTTCCTTTTGATTCTAGAAAGCCTGAAAGATACTTTTTTCAAAATTCCATATCCAAGAAGCATATATATGATCTATCATTTAAAAATATATGTGTGTGTGTGTGTGTGTGTGTGTGTGTGTGTGTGTGTGTATGTAAAACCCACAGGCAGAAATGGAGTTTGTTTGCACATTTCCCATGGGTGGTTTTAAAAATACACCTCTTGGGTAATGGGTTGGTGAGATATAATGCTGCTGTCAGCTGCAGTCATCGTTATTTTATTTTTTTATTTTTTTATTTTTTAGTGGTGAGGTTGCTCACACAGTGACAATTTAATAATTTTCTGGAAGGCTCTGGGTTGGTAGAGACAATGAGTATTGGCGGAGTAATTCATTTAGAGAATGACTATATCCATCGGCATCCATCACTCAGGAGGCAACAAATATCTAGCTGTCCTCTATTTCAGCATCAATAGTGAAATGGCTTTTCTTTCCCCCAAATGAAGGTGCCCCATAGCAGTGGGTGATTGCCAAGTCTGAAAGGAAAATTGTGATAAAAAATGAAAAGAAGAAAATTACTTAATTACAATGTAGTTACCCTGGAAATCTCCAAGATGAATGTATAAATTTAACAGAGCTTTTTAATGTTTCTATAATTTAGCCCTTTGCCCCAGAAATTCTCTCTTATAATTGATACTCATTACATAAATACCTCCTGGAGAGAACTGGTCTATTTGACTGTAAGCTTCACTGTTGCAGAACTTGGCTAGCAAGTCATTCATGTCTTCAACAGATGTTTGTTCTTGGAGAGTGGAGGTTTTCTTAAGCCAGAAACAGCATTTCATCCCATTCAATAGGAAGTGATACCTCAGTGCCCAATAAATAAATCTTGGTTTCTAGGGTTACACACAGACTTACTCTTATTTTCATTAACTCACCCCATTTTCCATTTTTTTCCATTATTTCTGAAATGATGTTCAGGATAGTCTTTTTTTTTTCTACTTCCACCACTTCTGATGACTTATATTCTCCAAAGATCTCTATCTAAAGACAAAAATGAATGAATGAAACAGGTTAATCAATATATTTACAAGAATTTCTTCAACTTCTACTATGTACCTAACACATTTCTAGGCACTAGAGATGCAAAGACAAAGAATTTAAAAGAATCCCTACTGGCACAAATACATTCTTTTGGAATGTCAACCCTTTACTGTGGAATTCAAACTTAAGGTTCATTTCCATGCCCATTTTTTTTTATTTATCTTTATTCCCCCTATGGTTCTATTTCCAAGTACAACTGGAATCATTTCTGTCTTTCAGCAAGCTGCAGTGTGCACCCTGAAGGGAATATCATAAGATTAAATTCAGAGTAGCTTTCTCCCTAGCAAGGTGAGTGCTTCTCATTATAGAGATCCCTAGTTGATTTCCAAAATGAAATTCCCCATAATAATGTGAAGCTTCTGAATTATTTATTGTTTTGTATTAGATCAGGGATAGTTTATTTCTGAAAAATAAACGTATTGTCATTAGCAAATCAGCTTATGAAGCTTCTCATATAGAAGAGAGGGAAAAATAGAGCTGTTTGCAAATTTGAGAAATAGTTGATATTTACTAGGAGGTGTTTTAGCATTAAGGTAGTTTGAAATCGAGATGAAAAATCACATGTGTGGAGCCTGAAATTCTTCTGTGAGTTTCAATATGATCATTTTTTTAAAAAATAATCATTTGTAATTTTCAATGAGTTTAGATTTCTGTGCCTATGTGCCCAATATGCTGAAATAATTGTTCAAAGGCAAACCTTGGAGTTTTTCAATAGAATATGGTCAGTCTCTAATCTATTTGCCTTTTGTGACCTTGAGTCCCAAAAGAAAATGATCACTTTTTCCTCCTGAACTAAATTGTAATTGTCATATAATGATATTTGTTTTTAAAAAGTCATGTGCAGATTTTCACCAGAATATAATAGATCTCCCTTCTTAAGAACTAGAACTTCTGGGTTTTTTTTTTAAAAAAAAAACCATTTTGTAGTCATTCAGCAAGCATTTCCTAAACACTTATTCTTGTGACAGGCATTCTGAGGGCTAGGTATACAAGACATAGGATAGCTCATAGTCTAATGGAGGAACTTAGCAGCTTAAAGATATGTCTCTTTAATGTCATGTCATGGTGGATTTAAAGGTCATGTCACCTGGTAGATTGAGAGCTGACTTTAGAATCAGGAAGACATAAGTTCAAATCTCATTTCTGTCACAATACTGACATATGACAAAGAATGACCAAGTGGCTTCCCTCACCAAACAACTTGCTAAGGGTAGAAGTTTCTGAATAGATTCTGATATGCACTGAGAGTGTTTATTAAATGATGAAATTACTGGTCTGGTTAAAACTAAAAGTAAAAGTGTATGTAATGAAATCTAATGGCGATATAAGTATGGATATAAATATGATTGGATAGATAGATTGATAGATATGAGAAACCTAATAAAGAGATATAGAATTTTACTAGCAGATATAGTGGTATTGAAATATGTATGATGATTGTCTTAATATTCCATTGAGATGGATATTAGTTAGGAAGATTTAACAGAGAGAAATCTTGTTTTACCTGCTAGAATGAGGGTTTCAAATCTGAATGGAAATTTTAATTAATAGAAGCTAACAAATTCCAGATGGATCTGTAGAACAAAACAATTCACATGAATCAAGAATAACCATAATTCAACATGCTGGAGTACAGAGGTCAGATTCTACTCAAGAAAGGACTACTTAAAGACTGGTATTTCTTACCCTTAAAATCAGTTCTGTAGGTCATATCTGTGATTGTTAGTGCTTGGCATGGATTTGGCCAGTGTTTACCTTCTGGTGCTCTCTGCCACCTGGACTGTCTAATTAAGGACCACCATTTTATGCTCTGATGGTCCTGTAATCTGCATATAAACAAAAGTCCATAGGATATTTGGTGTGAATGTTCAAAAAAAAATTGCCTCAATCACCAATTACCCTTTATTTTACTGATTAGTATATGGAAATGGGGATAGCCCATCTTCATCAATAATGGTTGTGATGGTTTTTATTCATCTTTCTTTATATAAAAGGTAACATTGAAAAGTTTGTATTTTTACTTGTGAAAACTCATATGCCAGTCTATTTCTGAGCCGTGGTCTCATTGAGAGAGGCTCATCATGAAAGCAAAGCAAAATCCTCCTTGATGTCTTTTGAAATATAGAATGTAGTTTGTAGAATTAAGCAAGTTATATACTAATTGAAATTCTTGATCCACTTTTGTTTCTATTTTCTGATTGATTCAAGTAGAAATATATACTTGTGTGTACTCATGCATTCATACATGAATACATACCCATATGCACATCTCTTCTCTCTCTCTCAAATCTATTAGTCTAAATGTCTGTTTGTCTGTATATAGTGCAAACCATTTAAGTAATTATTACCTGATTTTACTTTAGATATGATAAATAGGGGTAGCCTCATATGTATAACCCTTCTTTTGGGGAAAAAGGGATATTTTTATTCTTTCCGTAATGAGGAGGCAGCCCCTAGAAGAAGATAAGAGCTGGCCTTGGGGTTTGAAAAGTCAAGGTTTAGTTATCCATCTGATAGAGGGCTGTGGGGATTGCTCCCTAGTCCTTATAGAATAAAAGACATATCCCTCTCCTTGGCTTCTAGAACTCTCTATAGACTGGCATCAGTGTACCTTTTGTAGACTAATTTCACCCAGTTGTCCTCTAATTGCTGAGAAACTACTGTCTATCCCCACTGTGGGCAAGTCATTGAATTTCTCCTTGTTCAAGGCAACTATGTAAGAAACATGTTGCTGATGAGTCTGTGCCAAAATAATTAC
Source organism: Macrotis lagotis (assembly GCF_037893015.1). Classification (NCBI taxonomy): domain Eukaryota; kingdom Metazoa; phylum Chordata; class Mammalia; order Peramelemorphia; family Peramelidae; genus Macrotis; species Macrotis lagotis. The sequence continues at coordinate 174,221,810 of NC_133665.1, forward strand.
TATGAAGTTCCCTATACCTATAGAGTCACAATCACACTCTTAAAGCTATCATCTACCTGCCTACCTACCTATCCTCACACACTCCCCAATATATCTGTATAGCTACATATATGTCTGTATATGAATGCATATTTATGTGGATGTATCTGTGGATGTACACACAGACATATTCCTGTGTGTGTATATATATATATATATATATATATATATGTATATATATATATATATATGTATGTAGCAACATACATAATATATAGTTGCATACAAATATGTGTCCACTTTTATATGTGTTTATATGTGGATGCATGCCTCAAGGACATTTACTTCTGAGTATTCATCTACAGAATACTCTGTTCTGGTTGCTTCTTTGTTTCTATTAAGAGTCCCACCATCCATCTGTCCATTTAGTTTAGTAGCCTCAGAATGATTCTGGATCCTGATCTCTTTCCCCATATCCAAACTGATGATCAGCAATATCTTGTCAATCTGCCCCTGCTCACCCCTTGCTTGCCATACTAAAGTGACTTCAGAATTGGTCTCCTTATTATCTTTCCCCTCTTCAGTCTATTTCTCATATGGTAGTCAAACTAAACTTCCTAAAGTATAAGTTTGAACTCTTCCCTCCTTTGCTCAATACTCTTTGTTTGCTCCCTAGTCTTTTTAGAATAAAAGACACATCCCTCTCCTTGGCTTCTAGAACTCTTTACAGGCTGGCATCAGTGTACCTCTTGAAGACTAATTTCACCCAGTTGTCCTCTAATTGCTTAGCATCTACTGTCTTATCCCCCAAAATAAGATGAGGTCTAATATTAATTTTACTCCAAAAGCTACATTAGAGCTTATTTTCAGGGGCAGTCATTCCTGCGGGAATCATTATCTGATTTATTCTTCTCTCTGCAAGGACATTCTTCATGTCTTTAGCTTGCGGAGTGCTGGCTGAATCCCAGGCTAGCAGACCTCTTGGACCATTTTACAAAACAAGTGCCACCATTAAATCAATCTGCTTCTTTGTGTATACTGGGCTTTTTCAGCTTCAAGAACATAAATACCTGAAACATGTTCAGTTTTATCTCTTGCCCTTAGTGATGATTAGAGGTGGGACTTTCTTTCCATCCAGAAATTATCAAGTGCACATGTTATTTGTGCTTTATGTCTTTACCTCAATTGGTCTTTCAGCAATGTTTCCAGTTCCTCTGTTTACATTGTTTACCACTGGTCCAAAGGCACCCATTTGTGCATTTGCAAATACTTAATTATAATTTATATTATCACTTATTTTAAGTATTAATGTCAATGATATTATTTATTTATATTTAAATAGAAAATATTTATATTATTTTATAATCCACATTATAATTCACTTTCAGTATTAATGTCAGTATTCTTTATGTTTAATGATGTATTAATATTTTATACTTCAATATGTGCATTTTGTATTGCAAGGGATGAACTAAATGCATCTGACTGGTTGATGATCCTCACTAGGGCTTCTTTTTGGGATAGAGCTTATATTATGAGCATCCTGAAAAAAATCACACTAGGGCATTTTTTGGGGAGAAATATTTTACTAGACTCTTACTAAATGTTTATCCATTGATTTTGGAATTCTGCATTGTAACCAAGCTTGCCTATTTACTTTCATCTGAGATTTTTATTCCATTTCCTGTCTCCATGCCTTTGCACAGGCTGCCCTTAATTCTCATTTCTCACTCTTAAAATTATTAGTTTCTTTTAAGGCTTAGTCCATGTACTTTCTCCTTTAAGAAGCCTTTCCTGATTTCCCTCTTTGTTAATGTTCTTCTCCTCAAATTGCCTTGTACATGTTTATGGTAAATTAGTTAAGTTTCCCAGTGGATAAAGTTCTGACCCTAGAATCAGGAAGACCTGAGTTCAAATCCAGTATGGCTACATGACCCTGAGCAAGTGACTTAACCTCTCTTCCTATCTCAGATTCCTCATCTAAAAAATAAAAGTAGTAATAGCACTTGCTTCCCAGGGTTTCTATGAAGTTAAATGAAACACTGTTCATAAAATGCATTGCAAATATTAAAGTTTTATAAGAATGCTATTAGCTATTAATATTACAAATTATGTGTATGTATATATATATGTCTGCAATCTATATATGTATACATACACATATATATGTATATATTCAAAAATATAATAGCTAGCATCTAAATGGTATTTTAAAGATTTAAAAATGCTTTCCTGGTATCCCATTTTATCCTCATAACAATCCTGAGAAATGCTTTTCTTACTCACATTTTACAAATGAAGAAACAGACTTGAAGAGATTAAGTGATTTTCCCAGTTTGTACCTGAATCTGGACTTGTATTCAAATCTTTTTCATTTAATCCACTGTACTACTAAGCTAGACAAGAGCCATTTTTCTGAGTTTTTGTCCTTGTATTTTTGGTGCATTGTAAATGGTGGGAGCTTAATAAATCTTGGTTGAGTTGAATTGAATTGAATTGACATGTATAGGACAAGTAAAACAGATTCAGTCTTTATTTCATATATATTTATATTAAAATAATGAATTCATATGATGTATAAATAGAAAAGAACCTCTGATATTATATATTTGTCATAAGTTGTTTATGTAAGAATTTTTTTGATGGTAGTATGATTATGAATAGTTAAGTATCTAGATAACACTTGAGAAGCTTCAAAGATTTTCCTGTTCTGAGATTTTTAATCTTCATTGGCTGAACCTCAGCATTATCCTTGAATGAAAGTTTACTAGGTATAAAATTTAAGTATATTAAAAGTCTGCCTGAGACAAAACAAGCCTTTATCATGTAAAAGTATAGAATTCATAGTGAGTAAATTGGAAATTAGTCAGAACCTGTATGCTATCCTATGTCTAAGATGCTTCTGCACAAATTTATTGGGATTATTTTCATTATGTTAATTAAGTGAAGTTCTTGCCTTTCTAAAAGCCAGATCAGTGCTTTTTTCCTTGGGGAGTTAAATTGAGCTATAGGTACTTTTTTCAGTCAACATCACACTGGATTAGTTGCAGGTTTTACCTTTTAATTAAACAGATACTATAGTCAAATACAGATTTGAATTATTTAAGAGCTCATATTACTTTATTCAATGTAAACTGCATGAATCTTTTAATTATATGAAGCTATATACTTATGCTATGAGCTCTTCTAAAATTACTTGACAGGCAGGAATAATTTGTCCTTTGAGGGTGTCAAAAATATCATCAGGTCTGGTGAAATAATTGAAACTAAGATAAGAACCAAGTTGATCAAATAGAAGTTCATGGTTTTACAAAACTGTTGTGGGCTTTTTTAGCATTTGAAAAAAATCATCTTCAAAACATTACTTGTCATATCTCTCTTGTAAACCAGCTCTCTTTAGGAGTGAATACCTCAATGAACAATTGCAAATGTTGGTCTTATCCTAAAGATTCAAATCACATACTTCATAGGTTAAGATATCAGTTCAGTCATTTCTCCTTTTATATGAAGGGGCATCATTTAGAAATAGAAACCAATGAGTTTATGTCATTCCTCATTTTAAATGGATGAATAGCTAGCTAGCTAGTTAGATATTAGAGTGTTTCTTTTTTTTCTTTCTTTTTTTTTTTAGTTTTTGCAAGGCAATGGGGTTAAAGTGGCTTGCTTAAGGCCACACAGCTAGGTAATTATTAAGTGTCTGAAGGCCAGATTTGAACTCAGGTACTCCTGACTACAGGGCCAGTGCTCTATCTGGAGTGTTTCTTAAAAAATATTTTGCTTGCCATTGTTTTAACAATATAGAAATAAGCATATAAAACGCAATCCTCACCCTCAAGGGGCTTACATTCTAGTGTGAGAAGACAATATAGGGAGGGATGCTAAAGAACAACGGGTGGAAGCCACACCTTTCCAAAGTGCTGCTCCTGGGAAGGAAGTCACTAGGTAGGGAAAGAAGAGCTCCAAGGTCAGTGGCTTCCCTGGGTGGCTATTCTCACCTGAAGAGAAGAAGGTTAGAGTCTGACAAGAGAGTTACCGTTCCTGGTTACTGTGGTTACTGGTTAGCAACACAAATTTAAGTGAATGGCTTTTGATTATTCTGCTACATTATTCTAAATTATATCTAAGTTCTAGGATGTATTGCTTAAGTTTCTTCTCCTAATAACTATTGATGAATAATTCAGCATGCCTTTCAAGAATATAAATCCTAGAAAGGTATTTTTAGAGAGGGAACAATGGTGTGACCTTTCCTTTCTCTCATCATTTTCTCTATCTTTTAAGAAAAAGGAAAATATAAATCTCTCCTAAATGGGGGAAAAATCCATTTAGTTGCCGTTTTTATGGGTGAAAATATTAGGCATAAAAATTCCAATAATAAAAATTAGAACATAAAGGAGAAAATGTTAAGTTATATCATTAGACTTTTCATGATTTCTGAACTCCCTGAGATTTCTAGGGATCAACCTCTTGCATTGGCAAAATCTATCTTTAACATTAGGAAAATACTATCTTTTAACATTGTAGTGTTAAGTGATGTAGAACAGTGTTCTGGGACCTCCCAAGCCTCTGATTCATGCAAATCACTGACCAGAGAATACTAATGATTTTGATATCCTACCCAGAATAAATAAAAATAAATAAATTTCCAATTTCCTGGTTGATGATTTCCAACTGTTTGCCAAACATTACTTAAAACCTACACTTGGAAATACAGATGGACTATGAATATGTCTTATGCACCTCAACACTTCTTGAATTATAGTTATTATACCATTAATTAATCATACCATTTGTACTTAATATCATATTTCTATATAAAATTATAATTTACTTTCAGTTATGCTCAAAATGGGCTATTTTGTAAAGAGACATCTTAAAGCATCTTAGAGCTTTTGAGAGAGAAGTATCTTCTCTGGGTTCCCATTCTGTCTCAAAGTCTAGAAATAATTAGGAATGCATTTGTACATCTAAGCTTCCCTTCAGGTCAATAATAGGGAAATGGTTAAATAAATTGTGAAATATTATTGTAGTGAAACAGTATAGTTCTATTAAGACCTATTTGTATGAAAAATAAAAAGAAATCTGAAATGACCTTTAAGAATTATTGCAAAGAAAAGAATGGAGCACTTGCTAATTCTGACTTAGAGAAGAAAATAAAGTGATAATGAGTGGCTAAACAAAGAAACAGGATGGAAACTTAGAGGGAGTGAATAAGTAGTTGTTATAATACTTTACAAGTTGAATTCAAGTAAATAAAATATAGCTGTGCAAGTTTAATTGGTTGTACAGATATATGTAAATCACTTCACACGCTTAATCTTATTTTAGTCTCACAAAAGACTTGTGAGGTGAGTATCACATGTATTTTGCAGGTAAGAAAACAGAGGTTTAGAGAAGGTTAGATGACTTGTCTATGGCCAGCGTTTGGTCAGAATTTGTACTGAGGTCTTCTTAAATCCAAGTCCAACACTATTTAAAAAAGAAAAAGAGCCTGATGCTGATGCTGATGCTGATGATGACAACTAACATTTACATGGTGCTTATTATGTATTAGGTATTATGCTAAGCACTTTACAAGTAATGTATCCCACCCTGATCATTTCCATTTAGCTTTAGAGTGAGATTGTGATTTTTAACCTTAAACTATACAAATAATAATTCAGTATTTCTTACAGTGTACCTTGCTTCTTTAATGCTTCTGTAGACCCCACAAGATAATACATGAGTTATACAAAAGGGTGACTATTAGAGTGAGTGCCATTCCATGTTTTTTTCTGTATAAACACAGCAAAATATGAATGAAAGTACCACAAAAAAGCAGAGTAACTTTGACAAAAAAAGGTTATTTTAGTTTTTTCTAAAAAAAAAAGTAAATAGGGGCAGCTGGGTGGCGTAGTGGATAAAGTATTGGCCTTGGAGTCAGGAGTACCTGGGTTCAAATCCGGTCTCAGACACTTAATAATTACCTCGCCGTGTGGCCTTGAGCAAGCCACTTAACCCCATTTGCCTTGCAAAAACCTAAAACCTAAAACAAAAAACAACAACAGCAAAAAAGTAAATAGTGTGAAATGGAGATTTGTGTTTCATATTGAATCCTCTTGTGCTATGTACATTGAAATTTTTTTGTCTTTTGTAATTAAGTTCAAAATGAAAAAAAAATTCAATGTGATTGAAAGAGGTACAATAAATCCTACTAAAATTCTACATAGATTTATCTTTTGGAATTCTGAATATAAGATCCATGTGCAACAGTAAATAAATCGACATATTATAAGAGAAACTGAATCAGGTAAACATATTCTTGCTATAGATGAGATTAGAAGATATGAGATAGTTATATATAAGAGGAAGAATTTCTCTCAGATTTTCCTTGGAAGGATATGAAAGGGTTGATGGAATTGATTTTGTTGTGCATCCAAAAGCAAAAGAAAAATTCATATGACATTTCTCTTTTCTTATAATATGCATGATAAACAGTCAAAAAACCATGAAGATGATCCATTCTGTGAGTCAGCCATGTTAACTCAAGTGCCCACCATGTGCAAGCTTTCCATTGGCTCCAAAAATACAAAGGCAAAAAATCAAATAATCTTTATTGTGGCTAATGTGCCTCAAAGTTTCTGCAGGTATGAGGAGACAGAGCAACTGTACAAAGAATTCAGTGTGATCATCCAGTTAGATATGATTGCTTGACTTTAATGCTGTTAGTGTTGGGAAGAATTATGAAAATATAGCCTAGGATAAAAAACATATATCGGTTATCCAGAAAAAGTAAGGGAGAGCAAGTGAACAACCCAAGTACTTGATGGCAAGTACAGAATGTCGCAAGACCTGAAGAATGATTACCAGCACATTGGTTAAATCTTCTTTGATGGATTTTTAGGAAGTTATAAACCAGAATTACGCAGAGTGAGTAAATAAATCTCAGTTTATACCATTGTCTTCCTTAGGGGTATTTGAGTTCCTTGAGGGTAGAGATCACTTCATTTTTAGTATTTGTATTCCCAGAACTTAGGAACTTGTTTGTAGTAGGTTTTTAATAAATGTATATTGCTTGTTTGATTAATAGGAGTAGAAATTCACTGAAGTATGATTGACTCCTAAAATTTTTGAAATATAATAATGTTTTGTTTAGTACTGAATAGCAGGACAGTTTGAGCCTTTGGAATGTTTTACTGATTTTTTTTTATTTTCACTTGGATATTTAATGTCTGAAGGATAATGAATCATGTTGAAAGAAAAAAGGGTTAATGATTGGAAGTTCATTCATGGCATAGTTCAAGATATGGATATCAATCCACTGAGAGATCTTTCTGCTGAGAGAACAGAGTGATTTCTCATTGTCACAGCTTGGTAACTATATTGAGAAGAGAGAGTGAGGAGATAGGATGATCACACACATATATACATGGCAGCTTTTAGAAACTGAAAAAAAAATAGCATCTAATGGAGAAAAGGGACATTTTGAATGGAAACTTGGGTCTCACATAAATTTGTTACAGTAAGTTAAAGAAAGAATTATGTAAGCAAGTAGGGGAGAAGGTGGATAAGGAAAAGCCTGGATAAAGTAATATTTAATGCTATTCAATTTAACACATATTTATTAAATACCAATTATTTGCCAACACCATTAGGCAACCAATGAAAATGACACAGTCTTGACCTTTGAGGATTTTACATTCTACCAAGGATTCTAGGAGATTTATAAAAATTAATATATTACAAGGTTGGGTGAGATAGGAAGGATAATGTAAGGACTGGGAAAATTTAAGGAAAATTTAGATGAGACCATTAGGAAAAGTCATGGAGGAGGGGGCATCTGAGCTTCATCGTGGAAATTTCAACAGATAAATCATAGGAATATAGGTCTTGAGTAGTAAGGGACTTCAGAAATCTTCTGATTAACTCTTTTATTTATCAGTGAGGAAAATGAGGCACAGGTAGATGAAGTGATTTATCAGAAATCATTTGAGTAGTAAGCTTGGGTCCAAGTCAGCTCCTTTCCCACGGGACCACATTACCTCCTGGGGATGAGGTTTGAGTACATTCTCGACCTCAAATGTGGAGAATAGCTACTTTTCCAATCTGAGTAGAATAAAGACCAACGATGAAAAGGGAATTTGAATCCAGGTTGAGGAAGAAGGTGAGGAAGAATGCCTTAAATGTACAGTTAAGGAGTTTGTCAATCTTTGATATAGAGCCATTGAAGAATCCTAAGATCTAAATGTAGGACTGGAAGTACACTTTAGAGGTCATTTCTTTAACTCCATTTTGGGCAAGCAGAAGTCAAATGACTTGTGTCTGAGATAACCATGTCTTCCTGATTCCCATCTCCAGTGCTCCCTGATTCCTGGGGAATTAATCTGAATAGATGAGATAATTAAATCCATGGAAGTGTGTCCAATGAACAAGGACAAAAGAGAGAGGAGAGGAGGAGGAGAAGAGTAGAGGGGAGGGGTGGAGAGGAGAGAGACAGGGACAGAGAGAAGGAGGAGAGAGAGAGACAGACACAGACACAGGGACACAGAAGAGAGAGAGAGAGAGAGAGAGAGAGAGAGAGAGAGAGAGAGAGAGAGAGAGAGAGAGAAGAGGAATTAAAAAAGACCTCTGGGGAATGCCCAGTTTTCATGGATGGGAGGAGGCAATGAGCTAAAGAGAAGAATAAGGAGTAGTCAAAGGGAAATGAGAGAGCACTGCCACATAATGCATTTAATGCATTAATAAGCATTTACTGAGCACCTACCATATACCAGGAAATATAAAGACAGAAATGAAGCTGTCCTTGTCCTCTTAAAAGCTTTGGGATCTATCAAGAGAAGGAAATTATAGACACCTATCTGTACAAACTTACATATGTATATATACATACTCATGCACATATATACTCAGTAGATACAAAATGACTATATAAAAACCATATAATATTCATATCTGCAGTAAAATGAATTATTCATATTTGTATGTTTATATACACATATGCATCTATATGTCTAAATGTATATTATGTATATCATACCAAGTAGATAAAAGCTAATTTGGAGGATTGATCTTAACATCCAAAGTGGGGAGTAATCAGGATAGGCTTCATGTAGAAAGTCCTTCTCAGGGCTTACCTTGAGTAACAACTGGGGTATTCTAAGGGGGTGGAAATGAGAAGAGAATGATTTCTAGACTTTGGAGGACAACTGCTGCAAAGGGCAATGGAGCATCCTAAAAAGAACTGTAAGAAGGCCAGTTTGATAAAATCATAACTGAGAAAGAAAGTATATGTAATTAAGAAAAGCCTTAAGGAAGACATCTGTGAAAATGGAAGCAAATCTGAGTCATTAGTTAAAAACAATGTAGGATTCGTTGTTTCTGCAGGGAAGTAGAATCATAATTGGATTTGAAATGATGGCTAAGGAGTATTCATAGCAAGATTTTGCAGAACTTTGATGGAGGTATGAGATGCTATTACTTAAATGTTGATTTGTATGAAAGAAAAGTTTGGAGATGAGAAAATGAGATGAATGTAGCTTTTTTAAAAATTTAACATTGCTTCATATATTTAATAAGACTAGCAAATTCAGTAAATTTTTAGTATAATTACATTGTGCATTCAGTACTGCTAACTGATAATTATGATGAATCATTTGATAGTCAGTAAAATTCATTCCTGACTAGAAACTAATTTAACAAATACATTAAAAGTCCTTGAAACTTTAAATAAATAACAATAATGAACATAATGTTCAACAACATGATAGAGATATTATGTTGCTTGTACTAAGGTTCCTCTACCCCTCTGCACCTAACCATGTGTCAACCTTAAAATAGAGCTAAAATATTACCATCCAGAGACATTTCTAATGTTTATGCATTGCTCTGAAGTGAGATTAGTAAACCTGGTATTCAGGAAGGATGATATTGTTGGTGGCATTATTGTAGGACTCTACATTTTTACCCCTCACCTCTTTCTTTTCTCTTGTTACCTGTTCATATTCTTCCAGTCCTTCCTCTAAACAAAATCACTAATATCCCTGGATTTTACATTTGAAACAATGAGAAAATTTCAGGAAAAACATGTCTTGTGTAAAAGTGTGACTTTTTCTCAAAATGTCTGTGCAAGCTATAGAGTTTTGCATGTTTTAATAACTAGATAAAAGAGATGCAAAATGCTTTCCTTGCAACAACTTCTGAGGAAATATTATTACCTACATTTCATATATAAGGAAATTTAGAGGTTTGAGTAGTTATAAGGCTTATTCACTTGGAGGCAAGTTTCAAACTCACATCATCTAAATGAATGTTGATTAATTGACTGATCAATAGGAAAAATCAATTAAAAATGAATGCTGATCAATTATTCTATATTTTATTTATTATTGTCCTTCTGGTGAGATTACCTGGTTTAACAGGGTCTCTCACAATGCTTTCTTTGGTCTTATTATTCTCCACGCCACTTTTTCCATATTTTTATAAGATTCTAGTCACATAAAAGGTGTCAGCTAGGCTAAATAGAAGGCAAACCTGTCTTCTAGCATAGTTGAAGAAAAACAGGCAATTGGATAGGGTATGTTCTTCACTGATATCTACAACATCATGCTAAAAGACCATGAGAAAGACCCCTATCACATTGGGTGTACCCTGTGGAGGATGTTTGGAACAACTTGGAAAAGAGACAGAAAATGAGAAGATATGGTTGGGTTTTGACTTGTACTCAATGTCATTTGTACTTAATGAAGTCCTGCTTGGAATCTTCTACCATTCTATGCAGAACCATTTTATAAATAATTTCGAGAGTGAAAAATCAAGGATGAAATGAACTTGAGTGCTAACCTTCAATGGCGATGGGGAATTAAAGAACTAAGGAGAGATGATTTTTGGTGGAAAGATGATGAATTCAGTTTTTGACAGGTTGAATTTAAGATACCTTTTGGACATACAAGAGTAGATGTCCAATATGCAGGTAGAAATATAAGACTGGTCAGGAGAAAGATTAGATCAGTAAAAATACATTTGGGAATTATCTGCAAAGAGAATAATGTATGGAGCTGATCAGATCACTGAATTAAATAATATGAAAGGAGAAGAGAAGAGGACTCAGAGTGAGTATTCAGATGAAGATGAAGATCTAGCAAAGGATTGTCAAATAGGGAGGAGAAGAATCAGAAGAGGACAATGTCCTAAAAACCTAGAGAGAAGAGAGTATTCCAGAATAGAGGCTATTAATGATATCAGTGTTGCAGAGAGGTCAGCAAGGAAAAACATTGAGAAAAGTTCATGAGATACGGCAATGAAACCAGACTATAGAGAGTTTAGAACAGAGTGAGAGGAAAGGCAATGGAACCATCAATTCTAGAAGACTTTTTCTAGTTTTGTCATAAAAGGGAAGAAAGACATGGAATGCTACATAGTATGGAGGGGTGAGTCAAGTGAAAGAGGTTTTTGTTGTTGCTATTTCTTTGTTTTATGTTTAGAGGGAGATTGTCATGGACATGAACAGGGAAACTCTCAGTAGATGGGTAGAGATAGGAAGAGACTGAAAATGAGAAAATTGGGGATGACAAACCTGTGGAAGAGGTAGAGTGGAATGGAGTCACATCTGTATGGTAGGGGGAAAGGAAAAAGGCATTCTTTTTATATGAAAGAGGGGTGTAGGAGGAGATAGTGGCAGAAAGTTTCTCAGTGATTTGAGATAAGGAAGCAGGGAGAAAAGAATTAGATATAATATTAGGTTTAGTTAATAACAGAACTGGGATTCAAAACCAGGTCTTCTAGTTTCTTTGTATTAAAGTTATGCAGACTTTGATCCCCAACTGCCCACTTAAAACCCCAGCCTGAACTGAAAATAACTTTCACAAGTCAAAATATAATGCACAGATTTTATGCTTCTTCAGAACCTTGACTGGCTAGGCAATGAGGCATAGTGGGAAGGGCATTGTACCTGGAATGGATGAATTCAAGATTTTGTTCTAACTTCTTTTACTGTGTAACCTCTCAATCTCAGTTTCTTCATCTGTCAGATACACATAACAATATTTGTGTTTTCCATCTCATAGCATTGTGAAGAAGATGCCTTAGAAAAAAAAAGATGCTAGGAAAGTAAGCACATCAGCAGTTATATTCAGAGCAAGGGAATTTGAATAGGATTTAGGCTAGGACTAACTCATGGCTGGTTATTCATTCTCTGTGGTCATTCCCCTCTTTCTTTCCTGTCTAATTTCCCTCCTTTCCAACTATGGGCTTGAGGAAAGGAACATTCAACTTTCAAAAATGATGGGGAGTTCATTGGTAACTTCTATTTTTATTGAAATTGGAAAAGTTTATTGCTCAAGAATCAATATGGCAATCTGCTGATAAAATCCCCTTTTTTTGCTTTCTCACGACCAAAACAATGGCATATATGACATTTTAAATAGTTGACAACATAATTTTTTCAATATATTCAAAGTCTCCTGTGAGGTATTGTGTCATACCTCCTTGGGTACTGTCTGGTAAACCCCAAAGCCCCCTTCTCAACATCAAATTGTTAAATAATGAAAGGGAAATTGAAAGTACAGTTAGAGATTAGTGTAAAAAAGATCCTCATCCAAGTTCATGGAATCCATGGAATTTTAAAAGTCTGTGTATCCCATGTCAAGAAATAGTGTGGGCTCCATCTATTTCTGGGCTTATTGTTTTCAAGAAAAAAATATAACCATGGTGGGAAAATGAACAAAGGAGGAGAATGTAGAAATCAAGGCTAGTTGCTTCTCTGGCACTGAAAGCTACTGACAACCTGGCTCCAAGCTACCTTTCTAGGATCATTATCTATTCCTCCTCTTCATGTACAAGAACTAGCTTTCTTGTTGTTTCACACATAGTCCCATCTTCTGTCACTGTGCCTATGTAAAGACTGTCCCTCGGGCCTGGGATGCTCTTCCTCTTCACCTCTGTCTCTTAGGATCCTTCATTTTCTTCAGTGTGCAACTCAAACACCATCTCCTTCATGATGCTAGAGCATCTCTCTCTCAAAATAACTTCATTTTTTTACATAATTTGAATATTCTTGCATATGTGTATTCACATGTTCCTATCTGATTTCATTGTCATTTGGAACCTCCAGAGGTAAATTTCCCTCCATTAATGCAGACCCTTTTGCAGTTTCTAGTCAGCATTGGGAGGTTGAGTTGTATAGGAACAAAGAATCATTGTTGGATTTAGTGTTTAGACCACAGTCTTCCTGGCTCATGTGTCATCATTGATGTATCTGTTGCATTGAGAACATAGTAGATGTTTAATAAATACTTGATTTTTTACAATCTTTACCTTTTTGTTTAGCCAGTTATTCTGGTTATATGAAAGGCTAAAGAGAGGGCCATTTCTGATGTTGTTGAGTCTTCATTGGAATCTGACTCTTAGTGACCCATTTAGGTTTTTCTTGGGAAAGATACTGTAGTGGTTTGCCTGTCCTTCTCTAGCTCATTTTTATAGATGAGAAATTGAGGCAAACAAGGTTAAGCAACTTGTCCAAGGTCATATAGCTACTGAGTATCTGAGGTGTGATTTGAACTCAGGTCCCCTGGACTCCAGAGCTGGTGTTCTATCTACTATACTACCTAACTGCCCAGTGAAAAAAGACCACAGAGCTATATAATAAGTATCCTGAAAAAAATCCCAGGCATATTTCCTTTTAATATAATGTTAGAACTATATAATAAGTATCCTGAAAAAATTGCCAGGCATATTTCCTTTCATTTTTTCTTTTACCTTTTTTTATTAAGGGAAACTGCTTGAACTATTTCTTAAAAATTCATATGAAACAATTTTTAGGGATTATCATAATTGAAAAGGTCACAGGAACAAGTTTGAACACGGTCTACATTTGTCCCTGCCACAGTTCTATCATGGGGAATATTACTGATTTTCATCTTCAGTATACTTTCTTTTTATTTCCTTTTGCTTTGTTTTATGAGAAAGGAGAATAAAGCCCTGGCTTGAAGAAAAAAAGAAATCTCGTGACAACTTGCTTTTGTCAGTGAACCTCTGATCTTTGCCTCTCCAGTACCTGTCACCTGTCAGGAGAAAGAAATAGTGCTTCAGTGCACAGAGGCTTTTAAAAATGAATTGATCATACTGTATTTTCAGAAACACATCCAGAAATCTTCTCTGCGTGTCCTCCAGCTGGCAGATGCTGCAGGGTTCCAGGATCCTCAGGAGTGTAAAGGAAATGGGAGACAAGTGACCCTCTCTTGAGTTGTAGCATTTTTAGGAAACTTTCATGTTCTCTTTATTGATTTTATGACAAAAAGACTTTTTTAAATTAAAAATGAACTAAATAATTAGTTAATAAGCAAAGTTAGTTGGACAACAGATATGACACTATTGGCCCAGATTTTAAATTTTCATTTCATGAATTAACAGGGCAAATATAAGTTTTATTGGGTCTTTATCACCTTTTCCCCAGCTCTTAAAAGTTTTTTTTTTAAACAAAGCATTGCTTAATATTGGTGGTGTGTTGAGTGTTGCAGTTGTATATGACTCTCTTTGCCCATTTGTGGTTTTCTTGGCAAAGATTCTGCAGTGGTTTTCCACCTTCTCCAGATCTTATAGATGAGGGGGAATGGAGGCAAACAGGCAATGGAGGCAAAAAATTATAGAATTTTATGAACTCTTCCTATGGTGAAAATTAATCCCAGAGAAATATTCACGAAAAGTAATTGAAAAAGTTTCATGACTGAACTTGGATATAGTGATGGAATGGGAAGAGCACTGAATCTAGAATGACTTGGCTAAGCCAAATTTGAACTCATATCCTCCAGACTCCAGGACCAGTGCTCTACCCATTTTAATGCCCTGCTGCTAAATATTATTAAAGAAGAAGAAAAACAAAACAAGATAAAATAATCCTTCAGAATCTGTTAACACTTTATAAAGATTATTTCTTTTGTATCTTTACCCCTTAATCCTAATTCCTCATAAAAAATGAATAATCTGTAAACATGCTTATCAAAAATATGTATGTATAATGCTAACCTGACTGTCTACTGCTGAGGGGAGGGGGATGAGAAGGGAGTGTGGAAGGAAATTTTGTACCTTAAAAATATGCATATGCATTTGGATAAAAAAATTTAAAAATAAATTAATAATATTAGACTCTAATAAACTTAATGGAGAGGTAGCTTGGAGGAGAGAATAAAGAGAGAATTGGAGTCAGAAGGACTGTTTTCAAGTCTGACATATAATAACTCTATGACCCTGAGCAAGTCACTTCTCTTTGCCCAGTAAACTCTAGACTTCAAATGCAGAACACATATGTGTGTGTGTGTGTGTGTGTGTGTGTGTGGACATTATTATTGTTAACAGTAATGATTATTTGTATGTTATTGTGGCAATAATATTCTGATCAGGTGTTCTCCATATCAACATGATCTCAAATCCTGTATGTGTATAGGCATCTTTCCTCATTTGCTTCAGGATCATTTTTGCAAGCCTATTTTTTTTTAAATTTTAGAATTTTATGAACTTCCTATAGTGAAAATTGATCCCAGAGAAATATTCACAAAAAGTAATTGAAAAGGTTTCATGATTGAACTTGTATGTAGTGATTGAATGGGAAGAGCTCTGAATCTAGAGGAATCTGAGTTCCAATGCTAACTATGGTACTGATTACCTACTTAAACTTGAGCAAGTCTCTTCTACTTTCTAAGATGCAATTTTCTTATCTGTGAAATGAGAGAATTAGCCTGGATGGTTTCAAAGGTCCCTTCCAGCTCTAAATTGATGAGCTCATTAGCCCCAAGCCTTGATTCTGACTTGAATTTGTTTTTTTGTTCATTTATACTGAAATCAGAGTGAACTGCCATGTAAGAGTGGGGCTTCTTGAGCCTCTCCCACTCCTCTTTGTTTCACTGATAGGAAATAACATCATTACCTACAACAAGATAGGATTGAGTCAACAAGTCAAATTAAAAAGTCGAGAAATATGTTTCAAGTACCTACTATATGCAAGGTATTATGTCAAGCATTGGAAATACATAGAAAGAGGAAACCAAGTCCCTGATCTCAAAGAACTCAAAATCTAATGGGAGAAACAACAACAACAAATAATAAATAAAAAATTGCAAACAACATATATGCAGGATAATTTGGGGATTATCTAAAATGAAAGATAACATTATGGAACACTGGGAAAAATTTCTTGAAGAAGGTGGAACATTAACTGAGACGTGAAACAATTCAGGAATCCAGTAGTTTGATTTGAATAGGATTATAGGGGATAGGCAGAGGAAATGCCCAAGAGATGCACAGCTAGGAGGTAGTGTCAGTGTCAGTATGGAAGGGGAAGATATAAAAAGACAGAAAAAATAGGTAGAGATTAGGGTATAAAGAGATTTAAAGGCCAAGATTTTTATACTTAATCCTGAAGGAAAACAGGGAACCACCAAAGGGGTGACAAATACGGGGGTCAGATCTGCCCTTTAGGGATATCAGTTTGACAGCTGAACAGGAGGATGAACCAGAAAGTTATTACAATAGTTCAGGTGTGAGGTGATGACCCAAATTAGGGTGGTTGGCAGTGTTAGAGAGAAGACATTTAGAGAAAATATATTGATAACAGCATTTGGCAAATGATTGGATAAGGGGAGTAGATAATACTAAATTATGAGCCTGGATGATTAGAAGGATGGTGGTACCCTCAACAATCATGGGAAAGTTTGGAAGTAGGAAAATAATGGACTCAGTATTTTACATGCTACATATAAGATTTCTATAAGATATTGGACAAGAAGTCCAGCAGACCTTTGGAAACATAAGCATGGAGGTCAAAAGACAGACTACAGGTGGACAAATGGCTCTAAGAATCATCTCTATAGAGATAATGGATTAGAAGGGATCCTAGATTCTTTCTGGTCCAACTCTCTCCTTTTAAAGAGAAAATCAAAGTCCAGGAAAGTGAAGTAATTACTGAAGGTAATAATGACAGTTTGGAAGCAGAATTGAAACCCATGTCATTTGACTCAAGGAACTAAGTTGCCTTTTCTTGGTTCCCTTTAGGCAAGGTGAATTCACTGACTGTCTTCACTAAGGTCTGAATTCTGTGACTGTGTTAAGTATATCTGTAATGGATAATAATGATGATAACTAGCATTTCCAATTTAATATAATAAATGACTATATATATATGTGTGTTACTTTTTATAAAGTGTTTTATGTTTGTCACCTCATTTTAACCTGAAAAAAGTCCTTTGAGACAGGTATTATTTTTATACCCATCTTCCAGATAAGGAAATTAAGACTGAGAAAATAAATGTCTTGCCTGGATCACACACCTAGTTTAGTGTGGGGCAAGATTTGAGCTCAGATCTTCATGAATCTAAGTTTGGCACTCTACATACTACACACTGCCTAGCTACCTTTGTTTATGGTTCTGAGATGAAGGTACAGAAGAGATCAACCAAAAAAATGTCAATCCTTGGTCCTCATAACACCTCTGCTTACAGAAAAGAGAGCTGGCTACCTTTAAAGTTACTCTAATTTGATGATTCTAGTTGTGTTTCTTAAACAGTGAAGTGATTGCAATAAGGTTCTCCCATTTTACATTCAGATCAATAATTTAAGTATCAGAAGGAAAAGCAGAGAATGGATGCACCCATGAGACAGAAATCAAATTCACAGTTACTCCCAGCCAACTTTCAGCAGATTCTAATTCAGATTTTGGGATACTTCTCTTGAAAAAAAAAAGAAAGTTGTCTCTCAGGGGAAAAAGTACATGAGCAACTGCCAGCTGGGAGCTCTGCAATGGGTGAAAATTGTTTTGTGATCCCAGGAGATTTTCTGCAGTGGATTTTGCAGGCTGCTTCCATTTTTTACAATTTGCTGTTAGCATCAACCTATTTACTAAGTGGGTCCCAGCCTCTTTAGTCAAAGGAAGAATGATGGTTTCCTGTTGAGATGTTGTAGAGACTTCCTTTCAGGATGGCGGCGTCAGGCTGGGTGGCTGCCACCACTCCAACCACTTGATTGTAGACTGTCATGGGTTTTGTTTTGTATGGTACCCATGAGTGTGCATGTGAGTCATGTCAAAATATTCTTCTTTTGTATTGTGGAAATAAAGCTAAATTCACTATCACATATGCTTCAGTATAAAGTGTAGGGAAACCATTACAATTTTGAAAGCTAGAAGGAACTCAGTGATCTTCTTAAGGCTATAACAGGCTTCTGTAATTTTTTTTTTGGCAGGGGGAGTGAAGTAGACGAGGGAAAATGAAGGGAGGAAATATCAAAGACTCTGGAGGTTATCAGGACTAAGCAAAAAAGAAAGAACTGACTATGGAGAAAACTAGACAGAAAACTAAAGCTCAAAGAAGTGAATAAAGTAGATGTGAGTTTTGAAAGAAAGAGAAAACAATTTTAAAACTTGGGAGCCCAGGAGCCCAAGGAAGGCAGATACACTATTGGAAATGATGAGAAAATGAGAAAAGCACATGTTAGTAGAGTTTGGTAGAATGGGGAAGAAAATAGGAAAACTCAATGTTTGCTTTGTGTAGTTAAAGGTGTTGGGTGGAGCTTTCAAGAGGGAGATGTTCCATTACAAGCAAAATTTCTTTATGGATCAGAATTTAAATCTATTGAATGATCAATATACCCCCATCTTCCACGAGAGTTCATAGAGCATGACTCAGTTCCCTATAGAGACTCAGTCGCTGATTTTTGTTCTGCATATCAGATTCCTGGAGTAGAATTTCCTCCTCACAGTGCAGATTTGCACCTCCTTTGTAGGATAATTTGAGAATCATATGAGGATATTGAGACATTAATGGACTTGTCCGTGATTTTGAAAGCTAATCTTTACACCAGATTAGTTCTCCCTCTCCCTCTCCTTTTTTTCCCCTTCTTCCCTCAATCCCTCTCTATTTCTATCCTCTCTCTATAATGTGTATATGTGTCTATACACATATCTGTGTATGTGTGTCTATATTATTATTTTTATAGGCAGGATGGTATAATTAAAAGCCCATTGGTTTTAATATGAGACCACTAGGTCTTGAATAGCATCTCTGCTCTTAATTAGTCGTGAGATCCTTAGAAAGTCATTTAATCTTGGTGTACCCAGTTTCTTTATCTGTAAAAATGAGGGGGTGGGAACAGATGATATTGAAAGTTTTTCCAGCTTTAAACTATAACCTTTCCGTCCTTAGTAACTCTTAAAGTGGCAAAGGAAGAATAGTCAGACCTTTTGCTCTACTCTTGATTTGGTTGTTAAACAATCTTGGAACCTTAGGCAAATCAGACTGCCTCTCTTTTTTTAATTATATGTATACATTATATTTTAAGAGGGTTCAGAGCAAAGACAGAGCCACAAATGGGTATTAAAGGAAAAATTAGAAATGTTTGGGGCTAAGTACCTAACATTTGAGGCTGACATTATAAAATTAACTGCAACACTGTTACCACAAATTTCCACCATCATCCTCCTTAATGTTTTACAAATGACCTTTGAGTCTATACCAGTATTGCCCCTGGATGATATTTATCTCCTTTTGGAGAAGGAGTGACATGTTTGTGGAGACATTCTGAGACTTCTGCTCCCTCTCCCCCTCACATCCACACATTCTTTCTATAGCAAGGAGAACAATTTGCCTTGGAAGCATATAAAGTGTTGACTATCCTAGTCAGGAAAGAATATATTTTGTAGGTCTCTGGAGAAGGTTCCTTTGTTGTGCAAGCTTTCAAAGTCTTTTCTGACTTCTGGTAACCTAGACATCTTCTATTTCTATGCTTCCCTTTCCCATTCTTAAATTCTGATGTTTTAACACTTAGCATCATCTTTGCTTGTCTGCTCACGTGCTATCCTATGAAAGTGAGTGAAATACAAGATCTCAGCCTCTCCTCCACTACACATTTACACAAGTGAATTTTCCATTGTTGACAAACAATTACTTATCCAACCAATTTAAAGTTTATCTCCCTTTGGCAGCATGGAGTGGCAAGCAGTATGGTAGAGTAGACTTGGAATTTGGGAGAGATGTGTTCAAATATAGCTTCTGTTACATACCATATGTGTGGCTGGTGACAAATTACTAAACTTCTCTAACTTCAGTTCCTCATCTGTAAAATGAATGTAAGACCTACTTTTTAAGGATGTTTTGATGACTTCACAAGAATGCCGTGAGACTCAAGTGAGATAATGAATGCAAAGTGCTTTTCAATCTTAAAATGCTTCACAAATGCTGATTCTTACATTATCATTTATGATTTCAAAATGAGTAGGTATACATATTAGAAAAAGATAGTCCACTTTAAGGTTTGAGATTTTAAAATAAATTTAGTTATTTTCCCAACAATATGTAAAGATAATTTTCAACAACCACTTTTTTTGTAACAAGATCAGACAATAAGATATCTGTTTTTTCCTAAATTATAAAGGGAATAGTCCTTAAACTTTGTTCAAACTCCACAGCTCCTTATCTGGATACAGATGACACTCTCCTTTGCAGACAGCCCACAATTGTTCCTGATTGTGCACTGATGGAATAAGTGAGTCCTTCAAGGTTGATCATCACCCCTATGTTGCTGTTAGGGTATACAGTGTTTTTCTGGTTCTGCTCATCTCACTCAGAATCAGTTCATGCAAATCCCTCCAGGCTTCCCTGAAATCCCATCCCCCCTGGCTTCTAATAGAACAGTAGTCTTCCATGACATACATATACCACAGTTTGCTAAGCTATTCCCCAATTGAAGGACATTTACTTGATTTCCTATTCTTTGCCACCACAAACAGGGCTGCTATAAATATTTTTGTACAAGCAATGTTTTTACCCTTTTTCATCATCTCTTCAGGATATAGACCCAGTAGTGGTATTGTTGGGTCAAAAGGTATGCACATTTTTGTTGCCCTTTGGGCATAGTTCCAAATAGCTCTCCAGAAAGGTTGGATGAGTTCACAGCTCCACCAACAGTGTATTAGTGTCCAAGATTTCCCAGAACCCTTCCAACAATGATCATTATCCTTTCTGGTCATATTGACCAATCTGAGAGGTGTGAGGTGGTACCCCAGAGTAGCTTTAATTTGCATTTCTCTAATAATTAATGATTTAGGGCATTTTTTCATATGGCTATGGATTGCTTTGATCTCCTCATCTGTAAATTGCCTTTGCATATCCTTTGACCATTTGTCAATTGAGGAATGGCTTTTTGTTTTAAAAATATGACTCAGTTCTCTGTATATTTTAGAAATGAGTCCTTTGTCAGAATCATTAGTTGTAAAGATTGTTTCCCAATTTACTACATATCTTTTGATCTTGATTATAGTGGTTTTATCTGTGCAAAAGCTTTTTAATTTAATGTAATCAAAATCATCTAATTGGTTTTTGGTGATGTTCTCCAACTCTTCCTTAGTCATAAACTGTTCCCCTTTCCATAGATCTGACAGGTAAACTAGTCCTTGATCTTCTAATTTGCTTATAGTATTGTTTTTTTTATGTCTATGTTCTATAACCATTTAGATCTTATCTTGATAAAGGGTGTTAGTTTAATCTAAGTTTCTTCCATACTAACTTCCAATTATCCCAGCAGTTTTTTATCAAAGAGGGAGTTTTTGTCCCAATGGCTGGACTCTTTGGGTTTATCAAACAGCAGATTACTATAATCATCTCCTGCTTTTACACCTAGTCTATTCCAGTGGTCCAACACTCTTATTTCTTAGCCAATACCAAACAGTTTTGATGACTGATGTTTTATAATATAATTTTAGATCAGGTATGGCTAAGCCACCTTCTTTTGCACTTTTTTTCATTAAGCTCCTGGAAATTCTTGACTTTTTATTTCTCCATATGAGTTTACTTACAATTTTTTCTAACTCATTAAAGTAATTTTTTGGAACTTTGATTGGTAGGGCACTAAACAGATAGTTTAGTTTTGGTGGAATTGTCATTTTTATTATATTAGCTCTACCTATCCATGAGCAGTTGCTATTTGCCCAGTTATTTAAATATGATTTAATTTGTGTGAGAAGTGTTTTATAATTATTGTCAAAAAGATTCTGAGTCTGTCTTGGCAAATAGACTCCCAAGTATTTTATATTGTCTGAGGTTACTTTGAATGGAATTTCATTTTCTAGCTCTTCCTGCTGTGTCTTCCTAGACATATATAGAAAAGTTGAGGATTTATGAGGGTTTATTTTATAACCTGCAACTTTGCTAAAATTGCTAATTGTTTCCAGTAGTTTTTTGGATGATTTCTTGGGATTATTATCCTAGTGATAACTTGTTGTAATCCTTTTGTTAAGATTTTATTTAAGATTTTTGCATCTATATTCATCAGGGAGATAGCTCTATAATTTTCTTTCTCTGTTTTAACTCTTCCTGGTTTAAGTAACAGCACCATAATGGTTTCATAGAAAGAGTTAGGCAGAGTTCCATCTTTCCCTATTTTTCCAAAGAGTTTATATAGAATTGGAACCAATTGTTTCTTAAATGTTTGGTAGAATTCGCTTGTGAATCCATCAGGCCCTGGAGATTTTTTCTTAAGGAGTTCAATGATGGCTTGTTGAATTTCTTTTTCTGAGATAGCGTTGTTTAGGTATTTAATCTCTTCTTCATTTAACCTGGGCAACTTACATTTTTGTAAATATTCATCCATTTCACTTAGATTATTAAATTTATTGGCATAGAGTTGGGCAAAATAATTTTGAATTATTACTTTAATTTCCTCCTCATTGGTAGTGAGTTCACCTTTTTCATTTATGATACTAGCAATTTGGTTTTCTTCTTTCTTTTTTTTAATGAAATTGACCAGAGGTTTATCAATTTTATTGGATTTTTCATAATACCAACTTTTGGTTTTATTTATTCAATAGTTTTTTGCTTTCGATTTTATTAATTTCTCCTTTAATTTTTAGAATTTCTAATTTGGTATTTAATTGGGGATTTTTGATTTCTTTCTTCTTTCACTAATTTTTTTAGTTGCATGTTTAGTTCATTGATTTCCTCTTTCTCCAATTTATTCATGTAAGCATTTAGAGCTATAATATATCTCCCCTGAGAGTTGCTTTGAATGAATCCCATAGGTTTTGGTATATAGTTTCATTATTATCATTATCTAGGATAAAATGGTTAATTCTTTCTATAATTTGTTTTTGGTCCACTTATTTTTTTAAAAGAGGTTATTCAGTTTCCAATTTGTTCTGGGTCTATATCTCCTTGGCCCAATATTACATATGACTTTAATTGCATTGTGATTTGAACAACCACTTTTAATAAGGTTTTGAGTTCCACATTTTTCCCCCTCCATCCTTTCTCCTCCTACTTCCCTTGACAGAGAGCAACCTAATATAGGTTATGCATGTACAATCATGTTAAACTTTTTTCCATATTAATCATATTGTGAAAATAGAATCAGAACAAAAAGGGAAAAAAAGCCACGAGAGGGGGGGGAAAACCCATAAAACAGAAAATGAATTTTAAAAATTGAAAATAATAAGCTTTGGTCTGTATTCACACTCCATAGTTCCTTCCCTTGATGTAGATGAAGAAATCCTTTAGAATTGTCTTTCATTATTGTACTGCTGAGAAGAGCAAGTCCATCATAAGTTTGGGGTTCTTTTTAATTACTTATAAGAATTATGCATTATAATCCACAAAAAAGAATAAGACCTAGCCACAACCTCATTATTGGAAGAATGTTTCAAAGAGGATATAATACCTATGGATAATGCTCCATCATTCATGCATTTGTATTTCTCAATCTCAAAGAGGCACATTCTTAACATGAGGTGTCTGAACAATGACCAGCAGATATAAACTCAGCTTGAATCTTCGGAGATTAAGGAAAACCATTCCTTGAAAAACCTTAAAGGTCATTGGGAGAAATCTCAAAATCAATTCTTGTAGCAACAGAAAATAAATGAAAGGAAATCAAAGCTTGCTTGATACACTGACATGATACACTTAACACCAGCTAAGACTTAGAATTGAATTTAAAAATTGGAAGTCTGGCATGGCCAGATTTAGGTAGGCTGGCTAAAAGAGGGACAGAATCAAGGAATGATGCACTTTTACCATGTTAACACACATTTGTCTCATCCCATGCTTTGAAGTCTGAGTAGTGATTTGCACATGTGTTCTGTTTATTGTTTTTAATTATAATGCAAATCACAAATAGTACCCAAAAGATAGAAAATATGCATGCTTAAAGATATTCAAATTAAATCAAGCCAAAAAGCAATGTACTATTAACTACTACAGCTAATAATAGCTAGCATAGGTGGTATCATGGATAGAATTTAGGTTTGAAGTTAGGAAAGTTCATCTTCATGAGTTCAAATCTTACCTCAGGTTCTTACCAGCTGTGTGACCCTGGACAAGTCACTCAACTCTGTGTCAGTTTCCTTATGTGTTAAAATAGCTGGAGAAGGAAATGGCAAACCACTTCAGTGGCTCTGCCCAAGACAATCCCAATTGGGATCAAGAAGAGTTTGCCATCACTGAGCAGGAACAAAAATATAGAGCCTTAAGTTTCATAAAACATTTTATGAATAGTATCTTATTCTCATAATAACTGAGGCTTAGGGAGATTAAGAGACATAACTGGGGCAGCCAGGTGGTGCAGTGGACAGAGCACTGACCTTAGGGTCAGGAGGACCTGAGTTCAAATTTGGCCCCAGACACTTAATTGCCTAGCTGTGTGACCTTGGGCAAGTCACAACCCTATTGCCTTTAATAAATACATTTTTTAAAAAATTATTGCACAATATTGCACTGCTAGCAAATGTCTGAAGCAGAATTTGGACTCAAGTCATTCTTGAGTGGGCAAGTCACTTAACCTCTATCTGCCTCAGTTTCTTCATCTTTAACATAGAAATAATAATGACACCTCTCATGGTTATTGAAAAGACAAAGCAAAATGATATTGATATAAGCATTTTGCACATCTTAAAACCTATTATTTTAATGTCATTATTATAATCTAATTTTCTCCAGATATTATTTATAAATTTGAAAAGTAGGTGACTCTCAATTATCTGTTTTACTATGATAGGGTTTTTTTCCAGACTGAACCTAGGATTTCATTTGTGTTGGGAAGTCCTTAGTAGCAAATTTCCTCTACCAAAGCAGATCTGTGCCTCCTAGAGCGTTTCGAGTCATGGAAGTAGCCAAGGGTGTTTAAAAGGTGCCTGCTTTAGAAAGATATGAAGTCATAGATTCAAAACAAGAATTCAGAACAATATCTCTCTATTAAGAGTCTATGTTATTTAAATAACTCATTTTAAGGATGAGAAATGTGAGATGAAGTGATTTTCCTGAAGTCACATATATCTGAGATTTGGACTCCTTATTGTTAGACTTATCATACCTACTGTTCTTTTCTAGTAGAGACTCTCCTGCTCTCCTTAAGTCCAGTCCTCTGTTAAAATACACATGCATTGAATTATGTCTCACAAAAACAAGGATGCTTTGGTTATAGCCTTACCTAGTAGAATCACTTTAATTTGTTTATCTTGTATCTGTGGAGAAAGAAGATGGTATTTCTGTGACTATTTGTGTGTGTGTGTGTGTGTGTGTGTGTGTGTGTGTGTGTGTGTGTGTGTGTGTAGGTTTCCCATGAGGATCCAGATTTAAATTTCATACAAATAACGGTGTAAAATTGTATGCTTTGTCACATGCCAAAAAATCCAATGAAATGTAAAGACTCTAAAGATGCTCATTTTATTGAGTCTCAGTGAATACCATTTTGTGGAGTAAATGCTGTTTTCTGAAGCTTGAGAAGGGGGTGTTGGGGATTTTAGCATTTCATTCATGGTCATAAATCATCAGTTTACCCCATTTCTCTCTCATATGTTCTCTAATATACCTTAAAGAGAAAGAAAAACTGATTTGGGTTCCATCCCTTCATAAGAACAGGGTGAATTTTGGTTTGCTATGTATTTCAGAACTTAGGCAGATTTGTTCTCCATCCTAACCGGTAGTTTATTGAGATCAAATGCTTTTTTTTTATGTGGATGCATTGAGGGGACTTTTGATTTGACTAGAATTAAATTTGATTCACTTATAATGTTGGATAGATAGGGGCACCTTTTTCAAAGAGAAGAGGGAAAAGGTGTATTTAGAAAGAGAACCAGTTGGGGTAGGCATAGAATAAAGAGATTGCTGATACTGCATGTTCAGCTTGAGGAGAAAGGGGGAGTTTATCCCACTAGTTTGAGTTGATGTATAAAGAAAGATTGGCTTTGGATGTTTGGTATCTGATGAAAGGACTCAGAAATCATGACTTTAGACATGCTTATAAGGCAATAAGTTTTTTTTTTGTTTTGTTTTGTTTTTAGGTTTTTTTCAAGGCAAATGGGGTTAAGTGGCTTGCCCAGTGCCACACAGCTAGGTAATTATTAAGTGTCTGAGACCGGATTTGTACCCAGGTACTCCTGACTCCAGGGCCAGTGCTTTATCCACTGCACCACCTAGCCTCCCTGGCAATAATAGTTTTATTAGTATTTATGTATAATGATTATATTAGTCTCCAGAAACTCTTTCCCCCCTCCCTCTTGGATTCTCATAGGCTCTCAAAGTTTGAGTTACAATCTAAGAGGTCCGCCCATCCCATGACATGCCCCTAATATGATCCTCCCCCCATCATAGGATATATGATATGCTGATGAACCCCATAGGGTGGGGTGTGGGATAATATTCATTTACCTAATTGTGCAAACTTAGTTACTTTAGATCAAGATCTTCAGGTCGCTCTTGACAGGTTCTTCTTGACAGGTTCAGAACTGGGTTCTTCTAATCTTGGGTTTGTCATTTCTGGAATGGGATTAGGAAAACTCTCCCAGTTTTGTGATTGGCTGGGGCCATTCCCCCTGAAGACCAGCAATGCCCTACATTCCTCAGATAAAGGAGAAATTAAACAAAATATTATTTTCTCACTTATCTCCACTTTCTCCCAGTCTCCCAGTTTCTTCCTTACTTCCTGCAAACATGTCCATCTCCAAAAACCCTCATTTGATTCCCCCATCCCTCCTACCTAGCATCCTTCATCTCTCCTTCCTTGGTTGGTTAATTTTGTTGAGAAAGCCATTTACATTCAATATCTCTACTTCTTTTCTTCTCATTCTCTTTTGAATCCTTGACTTCTCTGCCATCTTTGATAAAGTTTATTTTCTTGATAGTCTCTTTTCTCAAGTTTTCATTGCACATTGGTTCTCCTTCTACAGTTCTGACTTCTCCTGAGCCTCCTTTGCAGAATTTTCAAACAGGTTGTGCCCACTATCCATGGACGACTCCCAAAGCTCTGTTCTGGACCCTCTTCTCTTCTCCTTTTTCATTGCATTTGCTGATCTCATCAACCTTTATGTAGATAATTCTCAGATGTATTTATCCAACCCTGACCTCTCTCTTGACCTCCAAACTTGCATTGCCAACTGAATATTGAATATCTAGACAATGGCCTGTAACTATCTTAAATTCATCATGATCAATATTTCTTCCTTAATTCAAACTCTCATCATTTCCTGAATTCCCCATTACAGCCAAGGGCAACACATAATAGAGCCTTAAAAAATAGTCATCACTCAGCACAGTGCTTAATGCTTAATAAATGTTTATTGATTGATTGTTGACTAAATGATCTTTGCATTGGCATTGAATTGAATGGTAGAAATAAAAAGCAAAAAAATGATACTAATAACTGCTACTTATATCCATATATATTAGATATGTTTAGATTATATCACATGAGTTAATGTGCTTTTCAAATCTGAAAGCTCTATATAAGCACTTAATATTATTATTATAATTATTACTATTAATGCTGCATGGACCATTTTGCAGTTGGAATAAAAATGATTACTTTTTGTAGTTGAATAAAAACCTTGGGTTGAAGGTTTATCTTCTTTGATGTTTTTGTAATAGGGACAATTGGGTAAGGGAGATTCACACATGATTTTGATATATTCTCCTAGATCTTTATATTTTGAGAGCTTTTTAATTTCACATATTTGGAGGTTATGGATATTCAGTATAGTGGCATCTATTTAAGGCTTTGTTTTTTAATTGCCTTTAGTCTACATTATGTCTGGACTATTGTCAGTAACAGTTTTCTTCTATAATACTGCTCCTTTTTCTGTATATGCTAGATTTTGAATTCTCAAGGATAGTTCTAGACCTGTATTTGTAGCATGGAGACTTGTCTTATTAGTTAATGAAGAATAGAAAACTTTTGGTATATAATTCCAGCCACTTATTCTCATCTTTCTAGAAATTAAATATTTGCTCCATTTTAGCAATATACAGTTCTATGTTATTCAGCTCTCAATGGTTCCTTGTGAAATCTGCATTGACAAAAAAAGCCTGCCCTTTCTGTAATTTCTGATGGCTATGACCTGGTCTTGTATTCCTCTCATAAATGTTTCTGTTTCTGTAAATGAATCATAGGACTCAGCCATTTCTTTGTTCAATGCCTCTTTGTTGGCATCGTATCTGTTGAGATCATTGTGGATGTTGCACTGGGAGGGCCCTTTGATGGCACTTTTGGATTTCCGCCATTTCATAGGTTCCTTCTAGAGGTAAACCACTTACTGCTACATCCAATAAATCCAACTGTGTGAACCTATTTGTCAGCTTTTACTATTGATCTATAAAGCGATGTCTGTTTGTTCCAGACATATTTCTGTAAGGTTTTTTTAACCTGTTTATGGAATAATAGAGAGCATCCACAATCCCCAACCTCATTTTTGGCAATAAAGTGTTTCAGCTTCTTTAGTTTCTTGCAAGTTATATATTCTGGATTTCACTAATGTGGTATAGGATTTTATTTGAATACATTCTGAGTCTATTGTCCCAAAAGTACACATTCAATCTAGCATGGTGAATGGATTAATTGTTCTAGATATATTTTTCTTTTTAGCTTTAATTTTAGTACTCCAATAAGTCTCATAATTAATGTTAAAATATCATAATTCTCACTTTATTTAATGGAGTTCAGGTAAAAATTGTCCTGGGACAAGTTATTATCCTGTAATTATTTATACTTATTATTTCTAAGGACTGTTGCATAGGTAAAACTGTCTTTTTTGAAAGTGTTGAAATATAAGCCCAACTTTTCACTAAAAATGTCTTCAGGATAAACCTAGTAGTAGACAGAATGATGGTGATAATGTGTATTTTGTCCAATTCTTGTATGATTTTGATTTATTCTACTAAATCTTGATAAGTTGAAAGCTTTTTACTCCATGCATCTTACCTAATGTGAAAATTTTAGATCATGACATCTATTAAATTATTCTTAATTTGTCTGTGTGGTTCTTTCCATACTTTGCTATAATGTCTCTGTGATTATAGTCAGCAATCCAATATAAGTCAATTTGTAATAACCCAAATCCAGTTTAATTTATTATTTTAATTAATTAATTGAAGTATATTTTGAATCCTATATTAGTAATATGGGCAGCATTTCTATGATATGAAAGATGGTGAGCTTCTAAGATATAATTCTTGCCACCAAGCCATATCTAGATAGGCACAGATTTTTTTGTGTGTCTATAGAGAAGTATTACATAGTTCCTATCATTTCTTGGAATGGTCTTCAAGGAACATCAAGTCTAGGCTCCTTAAAGATAACTCACTGGCAAATTCTGATATTGATGATTAGTTGCTGGAATGCCATTAGAAATGCCATTATTTCCAGGAACAATTCCACATGATTTAGTCATTTGTATGACACTTTCATATTGTTGACACAATCCATGCAGAGGTTTCCCATGGAAGGATTTTTTATTCCATTCATGGATCTTAGTTGTTTTCTAGGCCCTCTCTGGAGAAAAACCATTTTCAGTTACATTAAACAAATTTTTTGGAATGTACTTATCAACCATTACTGTTGCTTAATGAATTTATACAAGGTTATTATACATGCAAAAATATTTCTATTCATCATTTGCACTACATGGCAGGGTAAATAGAATGTGGCATTTAGAATAAAGAAGACCCAAGTTCAAATCTTGCCATTAATACTTATTAGCTTTTTAATTTTATGCAAGCTACTTAACTTTTTCCGCCTCAGTTTCCTCAACTACAAAATGGGGATAATAATGACACCTACTTCCCAGGCTTGTTGTGAGAACAAAGGACATAAAGTATGTAAAAATTTCTTTTTTTTGGCAAGGCAATGGGTTAAGTGACTTGTCTAAGGTCACACAGCTAGGTAATTAAGTGTCTGAGGCTGGATTTGGAGAGTTTCTTTAAAGAAAGCACTATCTAAATGATTTCTCTCTCTCTCTCTCAGATCATTACTGTCAATCATCTTCCTTTGTGGGCAAGAAAGTCTTATTAGCTTTTCTTTCAATGACTAGCTCTGGGGAAATGGGTCTTCCTTGATACTGTATGAGGATTTTTTAAAGAAAACATTTCAAATCTGTTGTGGTTCATTTCATAATTCTAAAAACATACATTAAGACTGATACTGTTTACATGCACATAGCTTTAAATGTGTTAATCCCACTAAGCTTTGGTTTCAGGATGCTAGTATATCTTTTAACATATTATTACAGATTTTTTTTCTTGATGACTTTATTTTCAATGTTATTTTCCTAAACAAAACCAAGATATATGTATTATTATCATTATTAATGATTTTTTTAAAAATAATTCTTATCTTGTGAGGATCCTTTCCTAGAAAAATGTTTCTAAGACATGCCATCATTCTTTCATTCATTCTTAGTTTTCTATGAATTATTATACAAAGTCAACATAGGGACTTTTTGTGATTGAATAATGATAGAATACTAATTCTAATAATAACTTAGATAATACACATGAGAAATTTAAGCAACTTGGTATGACCAAACACATGTATGTAAAATGGAAGATCAAGTTTAGTCTTCTGATTTCCAATTCAGTGCTTTTTATACACCAGGAAAATCTCTAATTATTAATTTTTTTAAATTTCCTAATTGCTATTAAGTGGTATTTTGCTGAATATTACAACTGACACAGGTGGCATGAGTTTTGAAATTTTTACACAATGGTCAGGCCATTGTTATAAAATTAAAATGTAAAGAAACATCTGTAGAGCTCACACAAAACTTTCTCTGTTGATTTGGTTTTAGAAAAGGGGGGGGCAGATCATCACCACAAAGTACAGTGGGAAGATCTGGGCCAGAATCCCAGGTACTTACCATACAAGCCTCTTCTTGACTGGCACTCGGTTCTTTCAGACACATGGATAATAATACTAACACTATCCTTCTCACTCATTTTTTTTGTAATGAATGCCCTTTATAAATTGTATAACACCTTAAAGACCTGGGTTCAAATCCCACCTTAGGGAGTTATTATTAGTTGTGTGAAACTTCTTGAACTCATTTTCCTCCTCTTTAAAATGAGGGCATGAACTCTAAGATCTCTTCTAACTCTGATTCTGCAATCCTATGTAAACATAAGTGTGGAAACTAGTAACAATGATATCTGGTCCTTATAAAGAATTGGGAACTCTGAAGTTTATTGCCTGGCTTTGTGCCTGTAGCCAGTGTTGGATATTTAATAAATGTTTTCTCACTAACTGTAGGTAGAGTTTCAATGTCAAGTATAGCCTATGCAGAATAATGTAGACTAATTTGCATAGGCCCATTTTATGAAAAGCAGGTAGATAAGAATATTGATTTTCCTGAAAATTTACAATTGAGTAGATTATGTAATATTTATTTTTCTGAGGTTCCATTTCTCAAAGTTTCAGGGCTGCAGTCCCATTGGCTATATACCACACGAAAGTCATTGAGGATCAATCCCCTAAATGCAGACATAGGGCTAATTTATTCCCATTGGGAAAGCTTTGATTCCCTTTTCCAAATTCATTGAAGGGAAAACCATCATGAGATTGAAAATCTCTGGGCTGGATGTCTTATCTAAGAAAATGGCTCATTTGAAAACAAAAAAGTGTACTGATGGATAGGATTTCTTTGCCTCTTCCCAGAATGGCCTGGTCACATTCTGGGGATCATTGGTACTTACCCTGAGCACATCTTTAGACTAATATCAGGGTTCCAGAACTGTGCCAAATAGTTCTTTTCATAGAATCTTTGTTTTGCTTTTCATCAAATTTCCCTTTCAGCCATGTTGTTGGCAAAATGCTAAGAGCCAGGAGACTTGGGTTTTGTCATATATGCATGTGACCTTGGACATATTGATCTCTTCCTCTAAGCCTTTGGCTTTTCATCTATAAAATAGGTAGCTCAAAATCTAGTTCAGGGGTTTTTAACCATTTTTTTGGTGTCATGAACCCCTTTGGGAAATTCAGCAAGATCCACGCATTCTTTCTTAGAACGATGTTTCTAAATGTTCAAAAAAAAAAAATGAAGAAACTAATTATAATGAGAATTATTTTTTAAAAGTTGCTGGGCTCCAACTTAAGAACTCTTGATCTCAATGATCTATTAGAACCCTTTGAACTAGAAAACTCTTTAATTATAATTGAGGATTTGTTCACTTGTTCAGGAAATGACCTTTAAGATGAAGGAGAATGCTGGTTCTGCTATGGAATGATGGAAATAAAGCTTGAATCAGAAGGGAACCTTAGAGTCCATTAAATACAATCAGAGACCATACCAGATGTCACAGTTGGAAAGAGAGTAAATCCATGCTTTGGCATTCAAGGGGAATGTTGTTCCCATTTATTATAGAGGGAATTTTGGTACACAATTGGATGCTATAGCACAATGAGATTCTTAGTCTCTGTGAATGTACATTAAAGGTAACAGGGAAACCCTGACTAACTTTTGCAGGTAGCAGTAGGGGATATATGATTCTTCTCATAACTTTCCAGAGGGTTTCTGCCTTCCGATATAAGAAACACAGAAGCAAGATTCCTTTGCAAATTGGAATGTGTTTGGTTGGACCTTCAAAAAAGCCAGGAGGTAGCGAAAAGTCAAATCCCCTTTGCTGATAGCAGAGACCTACAGCTGTTTTCCTTTGGCTCTTCAGAGGTCTATTGCTGTTATCATCCACATTCTTGACATAAGACCAAAAAAGGGGGGAGATCAGATTATCTTATGGACCCTCAAGTCATTCACTGTTTAATTATGAAATTTTCAGTGATCATTTCAGTCCAATTTTGATTGCTTTTAGGATTTCTTATTAGATAACAGGGTGGTGTTTTAATCAAGGAAATTTAAGATAGGTCAAGTAACTTAATTCATTTCAAGAATATAAATTGCCTTCTGTTTGACTTAAGTACAGTTAACCTTAGATAAAGATTTTTTTGTTTCAATTACTGGAAACCAAAACTGTTCGGTTACAGTATCTGTTACACAAAGAGAAGAAATGGACTTTAAATAAAGAAAATGTGGGACCATTAGGAGTGGGTAATATTTCATGATGTTATCCCAACAACAATCATATTACTTAGGAGCATATTGCATTGTCTTGATGTCAAAGAAAGGGCACTATTCAGGTAAAATCTAGAATTGCCAACCAAGCCCTAAAGAATAGTAGAAACCATCAAGGGGACACAAACTGAACAGGAAAACCTGGTAAGTTGATAAGCCAGGGGAATAAAAACAGAATGAGCAGTATACACTGCCTACATCTACATGCACATAAATAGAAACATTATAGAATCATTCCAACTAATTTCCATTTGCATTCAAGAAATCTTTTTATTGAGTGTTTATTATGTGTTAAGTGTCAATTAATCTGTACCAAGTGCATGGGGTTGGTAATAAAGAATACATGCATAAGTACATGGCCCCATTTCTTTCTTTGAGGAGCTCAGGTGAACTAACATATATGAGGTACTTTGCAAAGTTTAGAGCACTATATAAATGCTAGCTATTTTTATTATTTATGATATTTAGGGAAAATAAAATGCACACATTAAATGGTCATGTAGCAAAATAAAACTGGACTTAAAATCAGGTCCCTAGTAGGAGGAGAGATTCATATGGGCTACAGTGGTTTATTTAGGTTAATACTTCAAGGTGGCAGGACCTGAATAATCTAGGAGAGGAGAAGGTAGAATGAGTAGAAATCTCATACTGTTGGTAAAAAGTCTTTGTTGAGTATACCAGTTTGCTTAGAGGACCAAAGGAAATCATCATGAAGAGTTTTTAAATATCTTGGAAGGGAAAAAAGGTGATTGATTACAAGTCTTCATAAGATCGTGAGAAATAATCTAACTTCTGTTTTGTTTTGTTTTGGCCAGGATGCAAAACTGGTAAATCAGAGTGTAAATCTGGTTTACCTAGATTTCAGGAAATTCTTCATTTAACTACCAAGATTATTTTTCAAACATGTAGGTCTCACTATATCACCCTCCCTACTCAGTGAGTTGAGATAGGCCTTTTGGGATCAAATGTAAATTGGTCTGTTTGGCAATGAAAGGCCATTCCTTGGCCCCTTTTCAGCCTTTCTAACCTTTCTATGTTCACTTTTCCCCCTCAGAAACACTTAGTCTCTTATAATACCTCAACACAGGACTCCAATTGCCATTCCAGTGCCTTTGGCTCTTCCCCATAGTTGGAATGCTCTTTCTTCTGTCTGATTTAGAATCTCTGGTTTCCTTCAAAACTCAGCCTAAACACCAACTTTTGTAGGTCCCTAGTATACATTGTATTGTCTCTCCTGTTCAGATGTCAATATCTTGAGAATGGAAGTAGTTTTGATTTTGATTTGTTTTGTTTTGTTTTGTCTTTGTATACTTTGTTCTTATCCTAGTGGCTAACACATCCTAAGCTCTTAATAAATAGTTGTTACCTGATTGTTTGAGTTTATTATGGCCTTAGTTATTTTAATACCTTAAAGTTTTTCTATTCAGAATCTTCATGTTCTTATAATTTTCTTTTCCTGGAAGGATGACAATATTGTTCTTCTTTATTGCTTAAAAGAAATCAATATGTGGATGTAATCATTACTTGAGCTTGTATTTTCTGTTCATTGTGTCCCAGGTGAGACTTTCCTGTTTTTTTTTTTCCTTTTCAAAATGCTTTTTTGGATAGCAGTACAAGTCCCTTGGTTAGACTAGTTGCAGAAAATAGTTTCTGTCCATCATTGTGGTGGCCATCCTGAGCAGCCAGATGTCAGACAGTTTCTGCCAGGAAGGGAAGACAGCTGTTTGGAACAGGAAAGAAGAAGGGGATGCTGGGGAAGGCATCAAGAGTTTTATCTGGGGAGACAGGACGACAGTTGGCAATGAGGGGGGAGCAGAGAGGAGCAGAGACTGGAACATGTCTAGAAAAATCAATTTCCTTTGTGACTTAGGTGATAGCCTAAGATATACAAAAAATGGTGTTGGAATATGAATTCTTGCACTTGTCTTTTCTCTATACAACCAATCTTATTTAAATGGAATCTATAGACCTGCAAATATATAACATAATAAGATAATATATATTTGCACACACACGTACATACAATAATGTGTATGTATATATTAAAGTTACAAACATTAAGGCAGTTTACTCTATAATTTATGAGTATAGGAAAAAAGCTTTAGGGGAAACATTTTTAAAAAATCTCTGATCAGGTTGAAGTAGCATGGTTTTGGATCCAAGAGCACCTGGATTCAATCACTACCTCTGACACATACCTTCTCTGTTACTCTGGGCAAGTCCCTTAACCTTCAAGTGTTCTAGGTAACTCTAAGACACTAATTTCTTTTTTCCATTAAAATCTCAGTTAAATCTCTCTTATGGCCATTGGGTCATCGGGATAGAGGATTGGATTTAGTGTCAGGAAGATCTGTTGTTAAATTATTAGTAGCTGTTGTTTGTGTTGGTCTTTTGTTTTTGAGGGAAGTCAGTGACATCAAGGGGGATGTCCTGACTTTTGCATGAATTGGATTTAAGTGAGACTGAAGTGTGTCAGCTTCTAGAGTCATTGAAGTCCATTGGCACGACAACTGGAGATGGCTTTGAGATCTTGGGCAGGACATTCATCTCTTTCTGCCTCAGTTTCCTCATCTGTTAAGTGGGTATCATAATAACATCTACTTCATAGGGTTGTGATGATAAAATGATCTTAGCAAAAGTCATTGCTTAATAAATGATTATTTACTCACTGAGTTTACTTACTTTTGTAAATCTTAAAAGGCTATATAATTACTAACCATTATTGTCATTGCTGTCAGACCAGTCTTCTATCTTTAGAATTCTTGTCTCATTTCCACAAAACCTATTCACTATCCTTGATCTTTTGTTCTTTCCAGATTCTCAAAGTTCATATCCCCATGCTAGCTTCACCTGCCTTTTTTTACCTAAGCCTCATGATCCACCATTTTTATAATTGACTTTTTTTTTTAGTTTTTGCAAGGCAAATGGGGTTAAGTGGCTTGCCCAAGGCCACACAGCTAAGTAATTATTAAGTGTCTGAGGCCGGATTTGAACTCAGGTACTCCTGACTCCAAGGCCAGTGCTCTATCCACTGCACCACCTAGCTGCCCCTATAATTGACTTCTGATAAGAGTTCACTAGTGTTTATCTTTAACCATGACCTCCACACCCTCACCTCTAACTGGAAGAAGATTTTCCCTCTCCTCCTTAATTTTAGCACCTTCTTTTTGAGATCACCTATGATTTATCCTGTGTATTCTTGTTTGTACATGTGGATTTACAAATTGTCTCCTCACTTAGACTGTGAGTTTTTTCTTGGGATCAAAATTTACTTTTCTTATTTCTTTGTATCCTCAGCATGTCTGGCCTGGATGTTTACTGACTGATTCACTCTAAATTCCTACTGTTTTTGTTTAGTTGTTTCAATCATATCTTACTCTTCATGACTTTATTTGGGGTTTTCTTGGCAAAGATATCAGAGGACACCTTTAATTTCATATTTCATTTGTACATCAAATTCAAGGTGTCCTCAATGCAAGCCTAAGTTCTTTCCTACTAACCCTTGTCTTTCCTTCCATCATTCCCAATATCATTCATTTTATCACCCATGTTCAAAACCTTAAAATTTCTTTGGACTCAAGTCCTGCTTCTGCTTCCATAATATTTCTTACATCTCAAAGGACTTGAAGTTACAAACATTAAGGCAGTTTACTCTATAATTTATGAGTATATTTTCAGATCACAGTGCAATAAAAGTCATATGCAATATTGGGCCAAGGAGATATAGACCCAGAACAAATTGGAAACTGAATAACCTCATTTTAAAAAATGAGTGGACCAAAAACAAATTATAGAAAAAATTAACCATTTTATCCTAGATAATGATAATAATGAAACTACATACCAAAACCTATGGGATTCATTCAAAGCAACTCTCAGGGGAGATATATTATAGCTCTAAATGCTTACATGAATAAATTGGAGAAAGAGAAAATCAATGAACTAAACATGCAACTAAAAAAATTAGAGGAAAGAAGAAATCAAAAATCCCTAATTAAATACCAAATTAGAAATTCTAAAAATTAAAGGAGAAATTAATAAAATCGAAAGCAAAAAAACTATTGAATTAATAAATAAAACCAAAAGTTTGTTATTATGAGAAAACCAATAAAATTGATAAACCTCTGGTCAATTTCATTAAAAAAAGAAAGAAGAAAACCAAATTGCTAGTATCATAAATGAAAAAGGTGAACTCACTACCAATGAGGAGGAAATTAAAGTAATAATTTGAAATTATTTTGCCCAACTATGCCAATAAATTTGATAATCTAAGTGAAATGGATGAATATTTACAAAAATATAATTTGCCCAGGTTAAATGAAGAAGAGATTAAATACCTAAACAACCCTATCTCAGAAAAAGAAATTCAACAAGCCATCATTGAACTCCCTAAGAAAAAAATCTCCAGGGCCTGATGGATTCACAAGCGAATTCTACCAAACATTTAAGGAACAATTGATTCCAATTCTATATAAACTCTTTGGAAAAATAGGGAAAGACGGAACTCTCCCTAACTCTATGAAACCATTATGGTGCTGTTCCCTAAAACCAGGAAGAGTTAAAACAGAGAAAGAAAATTATAGACCTATCTCCCTGATGAATATAGATGCAAAAATCTTAAATAAAATCTTAGCAAAATGATTACAACAAGTTATCACTAGGATAATACATTACGATCAAGTAGGATCTATTCCAGGAATTCAGGGTTGGCTCAATATTAGGAAAACTGTTAGGTTTGTACCTATCAGAAATTATATGATTACAGTAATCTGCTGTTTGATAAACCCGGAGAGTCCAGCCATTGGGACAAAAACTCCCTCTTTGATAAAAAACTGCTGGGATAATTGGAAGTTAGTATGGAAGAAACTTAGATTAGACCAACACCTCACACCCTTTACCAAGATAAGATCCAAATGGTTACAGGACATAGATACAGAAAACAATACTGTAGGCAAATTAGAAGATCAAGGACTAGTTTACCTGTCAGATCTATGGAAAGGGGAGCAGTTTATGACTAAGGAAGAGTTGGAGAACATCACCAAAAACCAATTAGATGATTTTGATTACATTAAATTAAAAAGCTTTTGCACAGATAAAACCAGTATATCCAAGATCAAAAGAAATGTAATAAATTGGGAAACAATCTTTACAACTAATGATTCTGACAAAGGACTCATTTCTAAAACATACAGAGAACTGAGTCACATTTTTAAAACAAAAAGCCATTCCTCAATTGACAAATGGTCAAAGGATATGCAAAGGCAATTTACAGATGAGGAGATCAAAGCAATCCATAGCCATATGAAAAAATGCCCTAAATCATTAATTATTAGAGAAATGCAAATTAAAGCTACTCTGAGGTACCACCTCACACCTCTCAGATTGGCCAATATGACCAGAAAGGATAATGATCATTGTTGGAAGGGTTCTGGGAAATCTTGGACACTAATATACTGTTGGTGGAGCTGTGAACTCATCCAACCTTTCTGGAGAGCTATTTGGAACTATGCCCAAAGGGCAACAAAAATGTGCATACCCTTTGACCCAGCAATACCTACTGGGTCTATATCCTGAAGAGATGATGAAAAAGGATAAAAACATCACTTGTACAAAAATATTTATAGCAGCCCTGTTTGTGGTGGCAAAGAATTGGAAATCAAGTAAATGTCCTTCAATTGGGGAATGGCTTAGCAAACTGTGGTATATGTATGTCTTGGAACACTACTATTCTATTAGAAACCAGGAGGGATGGGATTTCAGGGAAGCCTGGAGGGATTTGTATGAACTGATGCTGAGTTAGATGAGCAGAACCAGAAAAATACTGCATCCTAGCAGCAACATAGGGGTGATGATCAACCTTGAAGGACTCGCTCATTCCATCAGTGCAATGATCAGGAACAATTGTGGGCTGTCTGCAAAGGAGAGTGCCATCTTTATCCAGATAAGGAGATGTGGAGTTTGAACAAAATTCAAGCACTATTTCCTTTAATTTAGGAAAAAACAGATATCTTATTGTCTGATCTTGTTACCTCTTAGACTTCTTGTCTCTTCTTTAAGGATATGATTTCTCTCTCATCACTCTCAATTTGGATCAAGGTACAACATGGAAACAAAGTAAAGATTGACAGATTTCTTTCCATGGGGGGGTTGAGGGAGGGAAGTAAAGTAAGATTTGGGGAAAATTGTAAAACTCAAATAACATCTTTAATAAAAATAAATTAAAAAAATAAATTCTCTCAGGGACCCCCCGAAAAAAGATAGTTTTCAAAATTATCTATGCACAATTTCTGCTTAAAGGAAGACTGAGTTGATTTTAATTAAATATGAAAACAGGTGAAATAGATGTATCTTATTATTTTTAGAGACTAAGAAACAGTTCTAACCATAATTATTGAGGGGGAAAGCTTTTGACACATAATAAAATGAAATATGTCTTAAGTACGATAGAGACCTAGAGTAATTTATCATTTCAATGAAAAACTAGCATCTTCTTACTTCAATAATTCAAAAGATCTGTGATTTCATCAACCAGGCTATTCTTTTCACCAACATAGATCAGCACCCCTTTTATCTGTCTCTGATGGATGATCTGTCACTTTGCCCATAATGGCTGTTCCAAATTTTCTCTGATCTCTTTTCCTTTAAGACACTCAACTCTACTGTCTGCCATAAAAATCTCAGTAGTTATCACCTTGCCTCACACTTTTGCATGAAATCAGAGACCAGGTGATGTGCACTGTAAACCTCTCAATGGCCCTTACTTAACATCTCTTCCCTCCAACCTTTCTCTCATCCTTCCATCGTAGAAAACATGGTTCTTTTCCTTGTTAAAACTAACAAAAAATTACCTGTCACATCTATGGATACAGGAAGAGTTTGTGACTAAATAATCAAAAGAACGGATTACAGGGAGTAAAATGGATAATTTTGATTTCTTGAAATTAAAAAAAACATCTTTCAGAAACAAAGAAAGCAAGCAAGAAAGAAAATAAGTAAAAATTTTTACAGCAATTTGCTATGATGGAAGTCTCATTTCTCGAACATGTGAGAAATTTAATCAAATTTATCAAAACTAAGAGCCATTCCCCAATTAATAAATGATCAGATGCTATAAACAGGCAGGCAGTTTTTAGAAGAAGAAATCAAAGTTATCCATAGTCATATAAAATATTATAAATCAGCATTGGAGAAATGCAAGTTAAAACAACAGTGAGGTACTTCCTCCAAACTAATTGTATTGATAAAAAGAAAGAAAAAGAAAAATGATAACTGTTGGAAGGGAGATAGAAAGTAGGGATGCTAATGTACTATTGGTGTTGTGAACTAGTTCAACCATTCTGGGGAAGAATTTGAAATGATGCCCAAAGGACTATAAAACTGTAAATATCCTTAATCCTAGCAATACTGCTACTAGGGCTATATCACAAAATTTTCAAATAAAAAAGGAAAAAGACTCAGTAATAAAAATATTTAAAGCAACTCTTTTGTAGTGGAAAAGACTTGGAATTTGAGAGAATGCCTAGCATTTGGGGAATGACTGACCAATTTTGGTGAATGATTGTGATGCAATACTATTTTTCTCTAAGTATTTGACCCTGCCTCCTGAGAAAGAACTGATATTGTTTGAATACAGACTAAAGCATGCTATTTTCATTTTCTTTCATTCATTCTTTTTCTTTTATTCAAGTGTTCTTTTACAAAATGATTAACATAGAAATATTTTATATGATCACCCAAGTATTACCTATATCTGATTGCTTACCATCTCAGGGAGGGGAAAAGGGAGGGAGGGATAGAATTTGGAATTCATAACTTAAAAAAATGTTTAAAATTGTTTTTACCTTTAATTGGGGGGAAAGGAAATATTATATATTAAAAAAGGAAATGACAGAAGGGATGTTTCAGAAAAATCTGGGAAGATCTATATGAATTGATGCAAAGTAAAGTGAGCAGAGCCATTGTACACAGCATCAGTAATATTATAATGATAATCAGTAGTGAAAAATTAGCAACTCTAATCAAATTAGTTAAAATGATCAATTCAATGATCCATGACAATACTACCAACTTCCAGAAAAAAAACTAATGAAACCTGAGAACAGATTGATGCAGTTTTTTTTTCTTTTCACTTTGATTTTCTTGCTTTTTTTGGCAGCATAGATAACATGGAAAAATATTTTGCATAATTTCAGTTGTATAATGAAGCATGTTTTCTCTATGGTTGGAGAAGGAGATGAAGGGATAGAGAGATTTTATAACAAAAAATAAATGTTAAAAAGTAAAAAGTGCATAATAAAATTTACAAAAAAAGATACTAACTGTTCTGCCTTTTCACATCTCTTAGCATTTCCATTACAAATCTGTTTCATCATCCATCTCTTTCTTCCATCTTTAGTCTCTCTCTCTTCCCATGAGACTTTGAATATGTACAACTACATTTTAAATGTATATATAACATTCAACTTCTCCTTAATTCTGTCACTACCTCACATTATTTTCTTATTCGTAACTGCATTTCTTGAGAAACATCCCAAAAGCCTTGCTGCCAAAACTGCCTTAATACTTCCTCACACTCTTCACCTTCCCTAATTTGGTTTCCAACACAACTTGGCAATTGAGTTTTCTTTGAGGTCTCCTCATAGTCAGTGGGCTTTTCCCCTATCTACTCATCATTTTTTATTTTCTGATAGCTCTGTAAACAATGGGCCACTTTTCAGTCTTTGCCCTCTTTGCTTTTTGACTTCCATGACAATATATTTTCATGGTTCAAAGAATCTCACAATTTGGATGTGATCTCTGAAGAAGTTTAGTCTAACCTGTCTATGAAGAGAAATAACTTCTATGATACCTGTGACTTGTAAATGATCACTCAGTCTTTGCTTGATGATTTCTAGTGAGGGGAAACTTCCCAAGACAGCCCATCACATTTTTGAATAGCTTTGGTCGTTAGGAAATCTTTTCTTGTACAATATTTTCCTTTTTTTGAGGCAATTAGGATTAAGTGATTTACTCATGGTCACACAGCCAGTAAGTGTTGAACCTCAATTTGGACTGAGATCCTCCTGATGGCTCTAGGGCCAATTCTCTATTGACTGTATTATTTATCTGTCCATCCTTGTACTGTTGCTAAATATCTCTCTCTCTCTCTCTCTCTCTTCTATTCATTTCTCCTAGTTATTCCCACTGGGGCCAAGCAGAGTAAATCTAATCCCTCTTCTTTCAGATACTTGGAGTTGGCAATAATGGCTTAATTAAATCTTCTCTTCTCTAGACTGTCTTTTCCATTTCCTTCATCCAATCATTATATGACATGGTCTCCAACTCTCACAGTCCTTCTGTCCACTCTCCTTGAGGTGCTCTGCAATATATCAACTTCCTTCCTAAAAAGGTGGCATCCTGAACACAGGACTACAGAGTATTCTCTCGAGGTCATGGTTTGGTGGAACTATTGCCAGCCTTGTTCTAGCTACTCTGGCTTTTTAAAAATTTTACATTTGCTTCTTTATCATCATCATCATCATCATCATCATCATCATCTCCTCCTCCTTGATCATCTTGTTTTTATTCTTTCTTCTTGATCTTGTTCTTGTTCTTATTCTGTCTTGCCATTATATAAAAAAGGGAATATGCATGTACTAGTTAATCACAGAGGACAAAAACAAGACAAAAATGGGAAAAATTAAAGGAAAAATAAGTGATAAATGCTCCCCAAAGCACAAAAGGCAAACTTAGGAGACAATGTGTTCCTCCCTACTTCATTTCAGGTGAAGGCTAGACAACCATTTGTTGTAGGTGTTGCATGGAAGATTCTTGTTCAGGCATGAGTTAAGACTTGATAACCCCTGAGGTCCTTTTTAAATTTGAGGAATCTATGATTCTGTTATTCTTTGTCCAAGTGTTAACTATGTTTGCAGTTCACTTAAAACATTCATATCTTTTTCACTTAAATTATAGTCTAGCCATGACTTTCAGTATCTTTGGAATTTGTATTTATCTCAATTAAATTTTAGCTTATTGAATTTGGACCATTATTATAATAATGTGGTTAAATATTTTAGATCCTGATTCTTCCATCTGGAATTTGAACAATCCCTCCTAGATTCATGTCATTTACAAAATTAATGAACTGCTATCTATACTTTTATCCAAATAATTAATTAGAATTTCTGAACAGCATGGAACAAAGAAAAGATCTTTGTGCTGTTCCATTATAGACTTTTCTCTAAAGTTACATTGACTCATGATGATAGGTTATTTTGGTTAAATTCTCAAAACAGTTCTAAATCTACCTAAGAACAATCATCTAATCTTTTATCTTAGCAATCAGTCAGTTAATAAATAGGTATTAAGTGATTTATTAATGTTGGAGATATAAAAAGGGGGCATTAAAACAATCTTTGTTCTCAAGAAACTCACAATCTATTGAGAGAAGACAACAGTTCTCCCAGGAAAACATGCTGAAATGGGTGGGGAGTGGACATTGGGTCCTGGGTGTAGGGTCCCAGGACCCCTCAAGTGGAGGATCTGGCTAGAGTTTTCCAAGTCCACCCTCTATCCTTTAATCAAAAGAAGGAAGGGACCAGATGGTGAGGAGAGGCTAATGAGGAAATGTGAATTTCTGAGTAGATCTGCTCTTCTAGGAAGATGGGTTCCTGGAGATGATGATGTAGTCCTGATGGGAAATCAATCAATCAATCAATAGCAAACATTCACTAAGCATTTAATATGTGTCAACCACTGTTCCAAGTGTTGGGTTACCAAAACAAATAGTTCCTGCAAAAAAGGAACTTAATTCTAGAGGAAGAGACAATGCATATAAAAACACATTAAATAGATGGCACAACCATCTAGGGAATCTCACTTGGCTCTCTGGAAGTCAGTGTCTTCCACCTGAGGGGGTGTATAACAAATGTTTGTTGAGTGGAGTTGGACTTCTCTACTCCATAGATAATGTTTCAGGAGCCTTCTTGACCAAAGTCAGATTATCACTTGTTGTACAACTTTTTCTTAGACTGGTCCTTAGACAGCAGAGGCATGGTTCATTATAGGTATCATATTTAAAACCTGTTCAGCCAGCTTAAACCTGTAAGTGCTTCAGCTCTGATAGCATAGCCCTTGAGAATCTGGTATCACTTCCATACCATAATGGACCATCAGAATAGGGCTTTGGTAGAGCGTGGCATGTTGCCATCTCTGAAATGGTATGAATTGTTGGGAATGTCATGAATAGGTAAATGTGATATCTAGGCATACATATGGAGAGGTCTATGTATTATCTAGGTATATGTGTATATGTGTGTGTGGGGGGGGTGTCTAGAACCTCCAAAGCTGGTTTTCCTATCACCCAAGATTCTCTTCATTTAACAGATGCTTCTGGGCAGGAGCCTGTTCTATTTCTTGAACCTTATTAAGGCTCAATGTAGCTGAAACTGTGCTGCTGAGAAGTTGATTAATGGGTTCTACTATTTTGCGGACAGTCTCTCCAGCAGACGCTCAGAGAGAGATCATCCCCAGGCTTAGTGTGGCCAAAGCCAGCGAAGGGCTTTTCTTGTTTTTGCTCTTGGCTTTGGAAAGAGCTATTTGTTATTGAAAATGTTCCTCCTATCCCAGATTCGCTT
This sequence comes from Macrotis lagotis, assembly GCF_037893015.1. Lineage (NCBI taxonomy): Eukaryota > Metazoa > Chordata > Mammalia > Peramelemorphia > Peramelidae > Macrotis > Macrotis lagotis. The sequence continues at coordinate 174,266,741 of NC_133665.1, forward strand.
GCCAGGTTCTTCTAATGCAGTTCTCTCAGTAATTGATAATACCTTTCAAAAGTCATTGTTTTCTAGAGAGTGTATTCAAAATTGCTTTCCACAAAATTTCTCTTAATTAGATGCTCATTTTGTTTTTAACTTTTTATCTTGCCTTATTTTATTTTATTTTTTGCCAGAATGGGGAGAGAAATAATGAGGCCAAGGAAGAGGCCTTTCTTGCAAATGGAGGGAAAAAATAAGTCCTGGAATATTTTTAAGATAATTTCTACTATAGAAATTTAATTGTTAGTTAAAAGACATTTCCTAAAATTATTCATTTAATGCAGTGGGAAATTCTACATATTTAATATTTGTATTTGACCTATATTTGTAATGTTTTATTAAGATCTAATCCACATGCTATCTTATTTTAAGATTTTTAATTGATTTCTTTTTCATTAACTTTTATGAATAGATTCCCCCTACTCTACAAGTCATCCCTGGTAACAAATAAAAAAGAAAAGAAAAAAAAGATCAGCAAAACTATTCAATCCATCAGTCAAGTCGAAAGAGAAAGACACATTTTCTCATCTGTTTTCCAATCTCAAATTAGCCATTATAATTACACACAGTTTGATTTCCTTTCTTGCCCTGCCCCCCCCCCCCCCAAAGAAAATGACTTGGTTAGCTTCAAAGGAAAGAATTCTGCTAGGACTTTATTGAAAGAGAGACATTTAGACAGAAGAGAGGAAGAATATATGATAGGGAATGAAAGGAAAGAATAAGGGCAGAGAGACTTCAAACAAGCAGAATAAAAGCTCGTTTTACCTCCTTGATTTTTTTAATTTATTTTTTTATTCTCATTTTGTACAAATGTTTTTTTTACATTAATAAAATATTCTTGTTTACAAGTAAACAAAATACCCCTCCTCCTCCCCCATGAATATAGATAGACTTGTTTGGGCGAAAAAAGTAAAGGGGAGAGGAAAAAAATTAAAATAAAAAAATAATAATAGTAATAATTGTAGGTATGGCCAGGTGGTGCAATGGACGAAGCAACAGCCCTGGAGCCATGAGCACCCGAGTCCACATCCAGCCTCGTAAACCCAACAATCACCCAGCCGTGTGACTTGCAAGCCACCCGATCCCCACTGCCCTGCAAAAACCAAAAAAAAAGAAAGAAAGAAAAAAAGACCCAAAATAAAATAAAATAGTAATAATAGTAGGGGTGGCTGGGTGGCAGACAGAGCATTGTCCCTTGAATCAGGAGCACCCGGGTCCAAATCCGGCCCCAGACACCCAAAGATCACCCCGCTATTTGGCCCCAGGCAGGCCATCCAGCCCTACTTGCCCTGCACCCTCCCCCAAATAATCATAACAAAAAATGTGCTTGAGTCTTTGTTCCAACACCAACAACTCTGTCATGGGTGGATCACATTCTTTATGATAAGTCCATCACAAAAGTCATTTCCATATTTTTCCACCATTGCCATTGCTGATCGCAACTCCCTCCTTTCTTATTTCTCCACTACCAAGTACTCTATTTTCTCTCTCTTTTCACTATGACTCTGCTGTAGGGTAGCTGAGTGGTGCAGCAGACAGATGCCTGGTCCCGGGGCCAAGAAGCCCTGAGCCCCCATACCACCCCTTAGGCCCAGAATCCACCTGGCCCTGTGGTCCTGGGCAGGCCTTCCATTCCCAGCCCCTTGCAAGAAGTAAGAAAGAAAATGTGTTATATCTGGCCACTCTCCCCCCACGGTCCATCCTCTCCTCCTTTATTCACATCCCCACCCCTTCCCCCTGCTACCCCCTCCTTCTTACTCCAGATGTCTATACCCCATTGAATATATTTGCTGTTTCCTCTCCTAGCCATCTCTGATGACAGCAAAGTTTCCCTCATTCCCCCTTGACTCCCCACTTCCATATCATTGCAATAGCTCATTGTAATAAAAGAAAAAATCTTACGTGAAATATCTTGGACTATTCCCCCTCTCCTTTTTCTTTCTCCCATTCCATTTCCCTTTTTTTTCTATTGACTCCATTTTTACACCATATTTTATCTTCGAATTCAGCTTTCTCCTGTGCTTCAACTATAAAAGCTCCCTCTACCTGCTCTATTAACTGAGAAGGTTCATATGAGTATTATCAGTGTCATTTTTCTATGCAGGAATACATGCAGTTCATCCTCATTAAGTCCCTCATATTTCCCCCCTCTCCTCCAATCTCCATGCTTCACCTGAGTCCTGTATCTGAAGATCAAACCTTCTGTTCAGCTCTGGCCATTGCAAAAGGAACCTTTGAAATTCCCCTGGTTCATTGAAAGTCCATCTTTTTCCCTGGAAGAGGACATTCAGCCTTTCTGGGTAGTTCATTCTTGGCTCCATTCTAAGCTCTCTTGCCTTCCGGTATATTGTATTCCAAGCCCTACGAGCTTCCAATGTAGCTGCTGCTAAGTCCTGTGTGATTCTGACTGCAGCTCCACGATATTTGAATTGTGTCCTTCTGGCTGCTTGTAATATTTTCTCTTTGACTTGGGAGTTCTGGAACTTGGCTATAATATTCCTGGGGGTTGGTTTTTTGGGATCTCTTTCTCTGGGGGATTGGTGGATTCTCTCCATTTCTATTTTGCCCTCTGCTTCTAGAATATCAGGGCAATTTTCCTGTAGTAATTCTTTGAAAATGATGTCAAGGCTCTTTTCCTGATCATGACTTTCAGGTATTCCAATAATTTTTAAATTATCTTTCCTAAGTCTGTTTTCCATATCAGTTGTTTTTTCAATGAGATATTTCACATTTTCTTCTAATTTTTCATTTTTTTTGTTTTGAAGTATTGATTCCTGATTTCTGGTAAATTCATCCATCTCCCTGATTTCTATTCTTTGTCTGAAGGATTTGTTCTCCTCAGAGAGTTTTCTTATCTCTTTTTCCATCTGGCCAATTTTGCTTTTTAAAGCATTCTTCTCCTCAATAACTTTTTGAACTGTTCTATCCATTTGACCTAAGCTGGTTTTTAGCATGCTATTTTCTTCAGCAGTTATTTGGATTTCCTTGACTAAGCTGCTGACTTCATTTTCATGTTTTTCCTGCATCTCTCTCCTTTGTTTTCCCAGTTTTTCTTCCAACTCCCTCATTTGATTTTCAAAGTCTTTTTTGAGCTCTATCATAGCCTGAGCCCAATTTCTGTTTTTCTTGGAGTCTTTAGATGCAGGAGCTTGTGCTTCCTCATCTTCAGACTGAGTATTTTGGTCCTTCTTGGGCTCATTTGCAAAATATTTCTCAGTAGTCTTCTTTTTGTTTCTCTGCTTGCTCATTTTCCCAGCCTGGGCCTGGTTTGGGGTGTTTCTTGAGCTTTTGGGACACTCCCACAAGGGTCTCAGTGTGTGACGCTCTGTCCTCTCTCCTGGTCTGTGAATGACCATAAGCGCCCCCCTCTGCCACAGGGCCGAGGTGGGGGGGGCCTGCTGTTCTATGGGGGGGCCTAGACTGTGGTCAGGATCTGAATGTAGTCAGAGCCCCAGAGTCCTGTTCAGAGGCAGAGGACAGAGCTAGGCAGTCTCTCTCTCTTCACTCCCCTCTCTCAGTTCAATGGGCTCATGCCCTGGAGGCTCCTGCTTACCAGCTTCTGTTTCCTGGATCAGGGCTGGGGAAAGAAGATGCTGCTGGCTGTGTGCCCTGAGGGCTGGGCTCCACGTGCTCGCTCTGGCAGAGGTGCCCCGCTGTTCCCCCACTTTGTGCCCAGTGCTCCCCAGGGTGCAGCTCAGGAGACGCCCCCACTGCTGTGAGCTGAGACCCCCAGCGCCCTGGGGCTGCCTCCGGGAAGCTGAGGTTCTTTCGCTCTGGTGGGCCACCCCTCTGGTGGGCCGCCCCTCTGACCCCGGGGAGCAGAGCCTTTCTGCTCTCTTCCAGGTTACCTTGAGTAGGAGAACTGCCTCACTGGGTCCCTTTGTGGGTTCTGTCTCTCGAAAGTTTAGTTAGAGTCCTTAGCTGATGAATTTTATCAGAGAGCTCCTAAGACTCTATCCCTTCTTGTCTACCTCCTTGATTTTGTTATCTTCCTTTGCTTATTCATTTTTATGTATCAAATGGCATAACACATGTACAAGTCTTTGCAAAACTTAAAACCCTATGCAAATGCTAGCTATCATCATCATCATCCTTTGATAGTAACTGAGATATATACCTACAGGGAGATACAAAAGGGGAAAATAGCAATGTAAAAGATAAAACAGTATTTTGGTCAACAGGGATAGAAGGTGAAGGGCTATTCTCCATTATTCATCCAATGACAGACCTAAAAATTTAGCTTGGGCAATCCAAACACCTGTTTGTCTCAACTGTTAGGTAGCATGTTCTTTTGTGTCCTCAAAGCTTGATTAAGTGCTATAACACTAAAGTCTTTTTTTGGGGGGGGCAAGGAAGTTTTTGTACTAGAAACTACCGCACATAGCAACAAGATGAGAGAGAGGGAGAGGGAGAGAGAGTCTGTCAATTTCCTTAAAAATGATAATAGCATACTTGGACATATAAAATATTAAGATGGCTTTCTTACTACATAATCATCACTATAGAAATTGGGAGAATAATAAGATCAGCGTGAAACAAGGATGCCCATTATCAGCATTTTAATTCAACATTGAATCAGAATGTTAGCTTTAACAATAAGAGAAGAAAAATAAATTGAAGAAATTAGACTAGTCAATGAGGAAACAAAACTCTTACTCTTTGTAGATGATATGGTCATCTAAAATCAACTAGAAACTATTTGAAACAGCTTTAGTCAAGTTATAGAATATAATATATACCCACATAAATCAGCATTTCTATAATCTATAATTCTATAATATCAGCATTCTATAGTATTATAATATTACCAAACAAAGCCCGGCAGCAAGAGCTAGAGAGAGTTATTTAAGGTAATACTAGACAACACAAAATACTTTCGGAGTCTACTTGCCAAGACAAACCCAAACTATATGAATACAATTACAAAACACTTTTCACACAAATAAAGTCAGATTTAATATAATAAAAATGATAATTCTACCTAAATTAAATTACTTATTCAGTTCCCTAACAACCAAGATTCCAAAAAATTCATTTTGTAGAGCTAGAAAAATAGTGACAATTCATCTGAAGGAACAAAAGATCAAGATTAACAAGGGAATTGATGAAAATAAAGACAAAGGAAAGAGGCCTAATCATACCAAATCTTAAACTATATTATAAAGTAGCAATCATCAAAATTGTTTGATACTGGCTAAGAAATAGAGTTGATGGATCAGAGGAATAGATTAGATATAAAAGAAAAGAGTAGTAAATGACAATGGTAAGAAATAAATTCAAAGACTCTAGCTTCTGGGATAAAACTCACTGTTTGACCAAAACTTCTGGAAAATCTGGAAAATAGTATGGTAGAAACTAGGAACAGACCAAGATCTCATATCCTATACCAGCATAAGGTCAAAATAGGTACAGGATTTATGAGCCAAATAAGAGAGCAAGGAGTAGTTTATCTGTTAAAACTATGGAGAGGAAAGGAGTATGACCAAACAAGAGATAGAGAGCATTATAAAATTCAAGATGGATAATTTTGATTACATTAAATTAAAAGATTTTGCACAAATAAAACTAATGCAAGCAGAACCATGAGAACACTATAGACATTAATGGTGTGAGATGATCAGCTATGATGGATGCAGCTCCTCTCATCAGTTCAGTGAGCTAGGACAGACTGAGGGACCTGCTATGGACAATGCCATCTACATTCAGAGTAAAAATACCACTAAATCTGAAATACATCCCATGTTCACTTTGTTAAAGCTTCTCTCAGAGTTTTCCTTTCTATCTCATGGTTTTCTTTCTTTCCCCTTTGATCTAATTCCTCTTACAAAAAATGAGTAACATGTAAATATATTAACCACAAATGAACATGTACAACTTTTATCAGACTGTTTACTGCCATGGGATGGAGGAGGGAAGGGAGAGTAGTAGAAAAATGTGTAACTCATAAATTTACAAATGGATGAATGTAAAAAAAATTACCATAGCATGTAATTTGGGAAATAAAATAAAATTTCAATTAAAAAACAAATAAAACCAATTCAACCAAGATTAAAAGGAAGATAAAGAAATGGGTCAAATATATAAGAAGACATGACATTCCCCAATTGATAAATGGTCAAAGGATATGAACAAACAGCTTTCAGATAAAGAAATTAAAGCTATCTATAATCAGATGAAAAATGCTCTATCTCATTATTAATTAGAGAAATGCAAATTAAAACACTCTGAAACACCATCTCATAGCTATCAGACTGTCTAATGTGACAAAAAAAGAAACAAAATCATACATATTGGAAACACTATGGAAAAACCAGAACACCAATGCGCTATTGGTGGACTTAACTGATCTATCCATTCTGGAAAGCAATTTGGAACCATGCCCAAAGGGCAAGAAAATTGAATATCCTTTGATTCAGCAATTCCATTGCTAGGTCTGTATCCCACAGAGATCACAAGAAAGGGAAAAAAACCCACATGTTCAAAAATAGTTATAGTAGCTTTTTTTGTAGTGGCAAAGAATTAGAAATTGAGGGGACACCAGTCAACTGAGGAATGTTTGTAAATGAATGTAATGGAATATTTTTAAGCAGGTAGATTTCAGAAAAACCTGGAAAGTCTTGTGTGAACTGAAGTGGGGCAGTGAAGGGGGTAGAACCAGGAGAGCACTGTGTAACAGTGCATTACAGTGCATCACAATAGTAACAGCAGCATTGTGTGATGATCAGTTATGATAGATTTGCCTCTTCTCAGCAATATAGTGAAAAAACAATTCTAAAAGATTTGTGATGGAAAATGCCATATCCACCCAAAGGGCAAAAACTATGAACTTTGATTGCAGACCAAAGCATATTATTTTCACTTGTTAAAATTGATTTTTTTCTCTTTTCATGGGTTCCCCCCCCCTTTTATTCTGATTCTTCTTTCAAAATATAACTAATGTAGAAATGTATTAAACGTGATATAGAACCTTTATCAGATTGCCCTCTGTCATGGAGAAGGGAATGGAAAGGGAGGGAGGCAGAACAATGTGTAACTCAAAATCTTATTAATAATCAATATTGAGGGGCGGCTAGATGGCACAATGGATAGAGCTCTGGCCCTGAAGTCAAGAGGACCTGAGTTCAAAACTGACCTCAGACACTTAATAATTACCTAGCTGTGTGATCTTGGGCAAGTTACTTAACCCAATGCCTTGCAAAAAACAAAAAGCAAAAATAAGAAAAAAAAACAATATTGAAAACTATCTTTATATGTATTTGGAAAAAAATTAAATTTTTAAAAAAAGAAATGGAAATGAAATCATTTAAAAATGCCTTCCCTTATTGACCTCCATCTTACTTAAATAAATTCTTAAATAAAGTCTCTCCCCATAATAAAATCATTTGGGTGTTTAAGCTTTTCTGCCATCTTTGGGGGGCTTAACTTTCATTCTGGGCTAAAATGTTAAAATCTAATTTCTTAAGATGAGTTTACAGTTCAGAGCAGGTGATTCCAGAGTACACTTGGCAAACTCTCAGGAAAATTTGTCAGCCTCTCAACGTCTACATCCCTAATAAGCTCCACCAATAAAAATGTGATTAAAATGCTCCAAAGAGGCTTGGGTTTTGCCTTTGGCAGTTTGAATTTCTCTCCTTTACCCATCATCAGCATGACATATCATGCTGAGCTTTGTCAGCATTTTTGGTACATGGATTAAGTGTAAACATATTTTTAGAGGACTGGTTTTAAATCTCTCAATAATAAGAATGACTGCTGGTTAAATGGGGCAGGTGAAGTTGCCTAATGGAATCAGGATTGTGAAGTTGTCATGGGGCCCAGCTCATTGACTATTGAAACATAATCCTTCCTTCTATTCCTTTTTTTTGAAGAGTGGTATGAATTCATGATCTTTTTTTTTTTAAGGTTTTTGCAAGGCAGATGGGGTTAAGTGGCTTGCCCAAGGCCACACAGCTGGGTAATTATTAAGTGTCTGAGACTGGATTTGAAACCAGGTACTCCTGACTCCAAGGCCTTTGCTTTATCCACTACGCCACCTAGCCGCCCCGAATTCACGAGCTTCTTAAGGGAATCTGAGAGGAAAGATTTAATGTCATGATATAGTGGGATCAGTCCACACTCTAAAGTAAGAGGACCTGGGTTCAAATGCAATCTCTTAACACTTAGTACCTGTGGGACTTTGAGTAATTTGCTTATCTCTGTGGTCTTTGGTTTTCTTATCTGTTAAATGGCAGGGTTAAATGATTACTGAGATACCACCCATCTCTAGGTTTATGATACTCTGAATATTAGATCTAGAGGACCTCAAATATACCTTCACAGAATAGTCTGTGATATGCAATTCTATTCCTTTTTGACTGTTTAGTTGTCTAATGATAACTATGAATCCCTCCTTTGAATGTTTTATCACATGTACAAAATAAAATAGAATTACTAAGGAATCTAATTATGTTGAAATAAATACATAATTGTATCTAAGTTCACTGGCACCCTGACTCTGTCCATTGATCTCATGGCTCTAAACTTTTGCTTCAAACTAGTGACCATCCTCAGTATCTTTGGTTTTCATATATGAAATTCCACCAAATCCCTCTCTCATTTCACCTAAGAAATCATGAAACATTATGAAGGAGAGATGAAAATTTCATTTTTTGATTAATTGAAAGGGGACTTTCAAGTATTCCATAGATCATTAAGATTTTTAGAAAAGTTTTCTGTCATTTTATATATGTTTGTATGTATGTATTTCGTGTTGAAAAAAATTAGTGTTGAAAAAATAAAACCTTAAAATTATTTAGTATTGAAAAAATAAAGCCTTAAAATTATGAATGCTAGCATCTTATTAAAACAAAAAAGTGACTCTGGTGTCTTTGAGATTATGCCCAACCTGGTCACAGAGATGATTGGTGCTATATGGAAGGAAGTGGTTTTTTTATGGGGAATTGGGGGATGGGGAGGAATAGGTGAGGGGAAAAGGGGGGTAAAGGAAAGGGAGAGAATCTGCCCATATTTTTATGGTGTTAGTTTTGAAACAGTGGTGAGGGTCCTAGAGCAGAAACCTTTTTGGACAAATCATTACCCTCTTTGTGACTTACTTTCCCACCTGTAAAATGAGAATGCTTTCTCAGGTTCCATTCAGTTCTAAATCTATAATCTTATGACTGGTATGAAACATGAAATAGAAGACCTGTGATCCTATACTAGCAGGTTAAAACAAGTGTTGGGTTAATTAGAATGAGGATCATGATAATAAAACTGAATTGTTCATAGACCACTTTGACAATAAGAAAAAAAGTTTATTCATACTGTATTTTGATTAAAGGAGGGTCATTCTGCTAATATGCATTGCATATTACATATACTCTTAGCACAATGGTTGGTACACTTAATAAACATTTATTGGTTAAATGTTTATTGACTGTCAATTTAGGAACAAATGGATGGGGATATTATATATTTGGAGGTAAAGGTCTTGAGTTTAATTCCCATCTTTGGTTCTTTCTAACTCTATGACCTTATATAAAATATTTAGTCTCTATTAGTCTCAGTTTCCTCATTTTTCAAATCATGGGACTAGATAAAATAGTCTCTTCATTTCCTTTATGCTTAAAATCTATATTCTATGACTAATTAATGTTGAGGAAAAGGAATCTTTTTTTGGGCGGGGCAGTAAAACCTATACTTTTGCTCTGCTATATTAATAAAAAGAAAGAAATGATAGTCAATAAAGTACCTGATCAAAACCAAGCCTTCCACCCAGAAATACTTATGTTATGTTCATTTTTTCCCCTTAGGCCTTCTCTGATTCTTTCATTTGTTGTATTTTTCTCTTCTCCATTTTCTTTCTATTTCTCAGATTTGTAAACATGCTTCCCTCTTCTCCAGGTACTCAGTAGAAAGGTAAACTTCTTGAGGTCAAGGACCTTTCTTTTCCTACCTACCAACTCCCTCAATAGCCTCTCCATAATAAGTGCTTTGTCAATACCTTTCAGATTGAACTGTATGGAAAATAAACATTTTTTCAGGGCAGGACAGCTTACCTATTGCTCCACAGTCACTCTTTCAGTCCAGAATAATCCTGCACCTGGGGCTGAGATTTGAAATGGATGAATTTATTTTTTTCTTCTAACTTATCATGTAGTGAGTTTTGCTTTAATGGTTAAATGTGAATTCTTTTAAGTCTGAATCAGATATTCCATGAAAAAAGGATTTGAGTCCATCTGAGGGATTTCTTGCTTTTCCTACCCAAATGACCCAACCTGGGAAATGCAGGGACATTTCTGCAAGGTCCCTCCCAGACTATTGACTATTCCTTTTTAAGCACAACAATATATCCACTAGCAAGAAAGGAAGTTTTATTAAAAGAAAGAAGAAAACAAAACAGATTTTATAGAATGAATCACCACTACTTTGTTTTCTTTGAGCTCCTGGATATATACCTAGGAGAAGTGTTTCTGGGTCCAAGGAAATACAGTTTAGTGACTTTTTAGGTTTAATGACAAATTGCTTTTTCAGGAGGGCTACATCAGGTAATCCTTAGTTCCAAGGAGTCCCCCATGGAAACTCTTTTTTTAATCTCTTTCACAAAATTAGGAAACTGAGCCTTAGGGAGATTGTCCTAAGGTCCATCTAGCCCAGGAATATAATTTTATAAATAGGGAAACAGATCCATGGAGGTTGAGTGACATATCCAAGGCTATTTAGGTGATAAGTGAAAGAGCTTCAGAATCCTAAGCTCAATCAATGAATCAGTTAATCATTTGTCATTCATTTGTGTCTACCTTATTCCAGATGAAATTAGAGGGTTAGAGTGAGAAAGGATCTGAGGGGTCATTTATCCAGCCCCTCATTTTATGTGGCACCCTGTAGAAGTATTAGTGACTTGACCAAGGTCACACAGATAGGAGTAGCAGACAAGATATTTGAACCCAGGGCTGTGACTGAGTGTAGGTCATTTTTCAAGGCAGTACTCTCATTTGTGGATTGAATGACCTCTTATCCATCATAGGTGTGGTAGAGGATTTCTAGTTCAGGTAAAGGGTGGGCTCCATGACTTGTGAGGTTTCTTCTAAATCAGAGAATCTGTGTTTGCTGTCCATGAGACCTCCCCATTGAAGTGAGATGGAGTCAAAAGACCTGGTTGACAACAAGCCCTTGACTGCCAGTAGGACCTTGGACCATTCTATTTTAAGCCTCAGTGACCCCATCTGTAAAGTAAGGGGTGTTGGACTACATGACCTAGCTGTTTCCTTCCAAGACTGGATCCGAGGTCCTATGAACCATTCAAAACCCAATTTTATCAGCAAGATGAGGAAGAGTAAACTTAAGCGCTCTTCTTTTCATCAACAGAGGTGGTCTTGTTATCAGGGGTTTTTCCTGCAGTGTATCATGGGAAGCCAATGCTAGACTATAGAATTGTGAATTCTACTCTCAGAGATGCTTTAAAGAACCATTTTGCAGAAAGAATCCAGTAGTCAGTTAGGCCTATACCCTAATTTTACAGATAAGAAAATTGACAACTAAATCGTTTTAAGTGGTTGGGAATCCAATCAATCTTACTATCCATTTGTAATAAACATGTACCTCTGTCTACCCCATTTTCCATATCAATCCCACCAGAAGATATTCCTATGGCACAGCCAGCTTGGATTGGGTAGCTCAGCTAGGTGGCTTAGTAGATAGTATTGCATCAGAAAGACTTGAGTTTGAATCCTGCCTCAGTCACTTACTAGTTTAGTGACCCTGGGCAAGTCACTTTGATCCTTTCTACATTAGTCCTTCATCAATAAAACAAAGTCATTAGATGAAATGACCTTTAAGCTCCTTTCTAGCTCCAAATCTCTGCCCCTTTGAATTTCCCAACTCATTGAAGCCTCTTGGAAAGTGGGTCTTTCTGACCTGTGCCATAATTGTAATCCTATCCAATATAACCTATCTGCTACAAGGGAGGCATCTAGTCTTAGAAAAATGTTGGTCTGCCCTGTGGGTCTTTTCCCATTTTTCAAATGCATCAAAAAGAGAGAGGCTTTGCCTCTTGGGAATAGACTTTAGTGAGGTATCGCCCTCGTTGCTGGATATCGATTTTATTTTTAATGCCAGAAATACATTTTGCTGCAAAGCTATTTCCTGATGACAAAAGCACTCAATACAAGGAGCCCAGGCTTCTCAGTTTGCATTTTGAATTATAAATGCTAAGTTTATAGGTTCATTTATTGGTTCTATTAAAATGGAAACACTGCCCCTCACCCCCCCCATCTTTTTTTTTTTTTCAATTTTTAGGTCAAGTCATAATCTGGTTCACAGCATAGATACTGAATTTATGCCAAAGGGGAAAAATCACTTTTAGATGTGTTTATCAAAGTTTCCATAACTTTTGTTTTTATTTATACCAAATTCAAAAAGAATGCTTATCCCCTAATTGGGGTGGTTCAAGAGTGGACCTATTTGATGGCTGGGGAAGGCCAGATTACCTTTTGAGAGCTCCAGGTGTTTCTTATTCTCTGATCCTCTGACTGGTGAAAGACCTCAGCCTGTTTCATGGGACTCATAGTAGATGAGGGTTAGAAAAATGCACATTGTTTGTGTGATGTGTTCCTCTGCCTACAGTGACACCTGCTGAGATTCCATCAGATTGTTATTTCATAATAGCCCTTTCCAGAATTAATTACATATCTGTAATCAGGCAACCATAGCTATTGTTTGTGAGTAACATCTCATCTACAACTGTGAACAAGGAATCAACGCCAATTAAGGGCTGAGTCTATTCCCTGATGAAGAATACCAGTTTGGGCAGCCATCTATCTCTCTTCCTCTCTGTATTGATCATCTCAGGAGGGCTATTGAAAACTGAAGAATGTAAAGGTAAAGGATGGAGGGGATTCTGCCATCACCACCTAAGAAAATAGTGGCATCCTCTTCTGGGTATTTTTATAGCTTCAAAAACACAGACCCCAAAGTCCTTGACCCACCCTGGTGGTTGATCAATAAATATTTATTGAGGAAATGAGTTGGATAGTTAGGTAATACAGGAATAAAGTTCAAGCCTTGAAGTTGGGAGGACCTGAGTTCAAATTTGTCTTCAGATACTTAATAGCTGTGATACCCTGGGCAAGTCACTTAACCTGAAACCTCAGTTTCCTTATCTGTAAAATGAGCTAGAGAAGGAAGGAGGGAACCACTCTAGTATCTTTGCCAAGGAAACTCCAATGGGGTCATGAAAAGTCAGGTGTGACTGAACTGACTCAATGATGACAACAATAATATTTGGATAGCAATTTTTATGCTACAAAGCATTTTTAGGTAAATTCATTATGCTCCAAAGTACTTTTCAATCTTAAGATCAAATATAGTAGGCAATTAAATGTTTATTGAATGAATTAATGAGTTTTGCCTATGCATAATTAGATACATTAGAGGATTTTGGAGGGAGGGAGGTTTCCACAATACATTTCTGAATTAAATTTAAATGACTTATTTTCAGATATTTCTTTTATCAGTGTAAAAAGGAGATTCAAAGTGGGAGAAGGTATGAATGTGCACAACAGACAACCTAGGGTAGATTCCAGTGTTTTGAAATTGTGAAAAGCAGTAGAATGGAGTGATTGTACCACTAATACTGATAGAGTCTTACACCATCAATTAGTGGATCATGACTTTCAGGTAGTGTAATACTTCTTAAATTATCTCTCCTCAATATATTTACCAAGTTCGTTTCTCCCCATAAAATAGCTCACATTTTCTTCTATTTTTTTCATTCTTTTGATTTTGTTTTATCACTTCTTGGTGTCTCATGGAGTTATTAGCTTCCACTTGCCCAATTCTAATTTTTAAGGAATTATTTTCTTTAGTAATCTGTTATACCTCCTGTTCTATTTGACCAGTTTGACTTTTTATAGAGTTTTTCCTTCAGGGAGTCTTTGTACATCCTCTTCCATTTTTTTGTGCTTCCTTTGCTAAGCTGTTAACTCTTTTTTGTGATTCTTTTACATTATGATCATTTCTTTTCCCAATTATTCTTCTACCTTATTTGATTTTTTAAAAATTCCTTTTTATGCTCTTCTAGGAGATTTTTTGAGGACTCAGCACTAATTCATCTTTTTCTTGTAGGCTTTGAATGTAGCCATAGTGACATTGTTATCTTCATGTGAATTTGTATTTTGATCTTCCCTACCCATAGTAATTTCCTATGGTCAAGTTTTTTTTTTTGTAATTGTTTACTCATTTTTCCAGTCTATTTCTTGTTTTTTAACTTTATTTTAAAATTGGGCTCTGCTGGGAGTGGCTAGGTGGCACAGTGGATAGAGCAGTGGCCTTGGAGTCAGGAGTACCTGGGTTCAAATCCAGTCTCAGACACTTAATAATTGCCTAACTGTGTGGCCTTGGGCAAGCCACTTAACCCCATTGCCTTGAAAAATCTAAAAAAAAAAATTGGGCTCTGCTCCTGGAGTGAATTAAGCAGTCCCATCTTTAGGTTAGGAGGGGGCAGCTAGGTGGCACAGTGGATGGGAACACCAGCCTTGGAGTCAGGAGGACCTTAGTTCAAATCTGGCCTCAGACACTTAATAATTGCCTAGCTATGTGATCTTGGGCAAGTCACTTAAAACCCCCTTTGCCTTAAATAAATAATTTTAAAAAAAAGTTTTGAAGAGCCAATCAGTCATCCTTAAGACCTACTGCTGGTTTGCCAGGGTAGGGCCTGTGTTTGATTATGTTCTCCTCTCAGCCCATTGAGACAGACTTTTCAGTTGAACTAAATTGCCTTGACCTGGAAAATTATTTCACACTATCCTTTTATTGGATCTGCCACTCCAGAATTTGTTCTGAGGTGTTATTTTGAAGCTGTTTAAAGGGACATGGAGGAGCTCCCCGACTTTAACATCTTAGTTTCATCTCTCAATAATTATATTTCAATACAATTGATTTTCTTTATAATCCTATTGATTTTATTTGATGCACTACAAACTGTTCTTTGGAGAAGTTCATGGTCATCTTTACCAATTGCTGAAGGAGTCTAGGACACACACAAAAAAAGATTAGAATCCCAGGGCAAAATAATGAAAACTACCAATTTGATTCTAAGCCTGACTTGGTCACTTTGCCCTGATAATTACACTTTTACCAGTCACTAAATTTTGATTTCAACTCTATTCTGCCTTAAATTTATTCTTTGTTTTCTCAGTTCTGCTACGAGACTAAAATTTGCTCAAACCATATTCAATTTAAAAATGCCATATTTAGATGGAGAACATGGCTTTGAGTTCTGCTTGTCTATTCATGGTCTATTTTCTTCATTTGTGATCACAAGCAATGAAGATTGATTTGACTAAGCCAGAACAAGCAGAGTATTGAATCAATGCATCAACAGAAGTTAGTTAGGAATAGTAAAGCAAACACATTTTATTTCATTTTAAGAACTTGAATATTTTGCCAACAAATTGAACATGTTAACCCAAACTAGAATCATCCATAATAAATCTCACAAGATGCTGCCAGCCATAATTGGCATATGTCTCTAAAGGTCCACAACTAAAAAGTATGATGTTGAAATAGATTTATAAGCCCTATGCAGTTGGAAAGGACATCTGAAGTCATTGAATTTGATTTTCCACTCAGCTGTTAAAAAGCTTGAAGCTTCAGCTCTAGCTTTTTGCAATGAACCTGGTCTTTTGTGGTGGTAGATTTTTCACTTCTGGAGGCACATTTTTCATTTTTTTTTAGTTTAAAAATTTTTTAAAGTTCTCTGCAAATTTTAAAAAACATCTCTTAGAGAAAGGACTATATTTCCTTGAATGCCTTGACCTAATGCATGATGATTTCATTGAAGAAAATCAAGGATTCCATTTTTATGAGGTCATGTGACCATGATATAAATTTTAGTTTGAATAGAAACATGTTTTTTAAGAATAATAGGCATGGTGGCTAGGTGGCGCAGTAGATAGAGCACCAACCCTGGAGTCAGGAGGACCTGAGTTCAAATACGGGCTCAGACACTTAATAATTACCTAACTGTGTGGCCTTGGGCAAGTCACTTAACCCCATTTGCCTTGCAAAAACCTAAAAAGAAAAATCATAGGCACAAATGGTATCACATGCTTGGCTGCCTAGCTAGTTACAGACTAGGATAACACAGGAAAAGTGGTACTCTTCTCTGTGGAAAGTTGGAGAGAACTAGCAGATAGATGCTCTCCACACCAAAACTCCAGCTTCAGGTCTATGTTGCCCAAATTTTCCTTATTATAATCATAACTGGAAATGTCCCAAATCACTCAGAAGGGAAGGATAGATAAAACTGAACAACCTGGGAATGGGGTCCTTCATTAACATGCTTGTACTTTACTATTTATTTAAGACCTGTAGAAATATTATATTATTTCTAAGCCTGTTAGTAACTTTTGAATTGCTAGACAGTCGAGAAATAAATAGCTTAGGTACAAATGATTTTAAATATTTATATGTACATATTTACATATATACCTTTATGTACACATACATATTTGTTAAACAAATGTATATTATATAGATTTATAGGTAGGGGCAAAAATAAGTCACTAGTTAGATAATTTATCATTAAAAGTTCCCTCACTATGAACTTCAGAGTGAATGAATCTAGAGTGAGCAAATGAAGAAAGGCATGTAAAATATCAGATCAGTTATGTGGTGGTGTGGGTAGAGCACTATTCTTGGAATCAGGAAAACTCCTCTGAGTTCAAATCTGGTCTCAGGCACTTAACTAGCTGTGTGACCCTGGGCAAGTTACTTAACCCTGCTTGCCTCCGTTTCCTCATCTGTAAAATGAGCTGGAGAAGAAAATGGTGAATCACTCTAGTGTCTTTGCCAAGAAAATTCCAGAATGGGGTCATGAAGAGTCAGGCACCCCTGAAATAACTCAACAAATTAAAAGTACCAATTTATTCTTCACTACTAAGTACAATGTGACTGTAAACTAGAAGTATCGAAGTCAGAAACTAGAGCCACTGAACTCTATATAAGGATCCCTGTGGGTCACATGTGGACTTGGGAAACCATATGTTAACATTATGAATGTTCTATTATATTTTTATTTATTTCATAAAATATAAAAATTAATAAACTTGTGATAAATTTACCAATTGCATATTAATCAGGTTCAAAAACTTGGGGAGTGTTTTGGACTGTCATCCTCTGATGCAAATGATTCATTTGGAAAATAATACTTTTGACCTGAATTTGCCAAACAGGAGTAAATCTATTGAATTCTCAAGTTGTCTGTGAGGTTCCAGTGTATTATTCAAGAAAAGATTTGCAG
Organism: Macrotis lagotis; assembly: GCF_037893015.1. Classification (NCBI taxonomy): domain Eukaryota; kingdom Metazoa; phylum Chordata; class Mammalia; order Peramelemorphia; family Peramelidae; genus Macrotis; species Macrotis lagotis. Next base: position 174,284,055 of record NC_133665.1, read on the forward strand.
GAAAGCATGTGCAAGAATTTCCCAGTATAGGAAAGTGAGAGCAGATCTTCATCTGTGCAGGTGGGATGAATATCCCTTCTGATAAAATCACAGATTCTTCAAAGTATCCAAGTACGTGCTCCATTTCCTGTAAGGGGAGTATTTAACAGTCTCGCATTTCATAGTCTTAAATTTATGGTGTAAATTTTGTTCTCTACAGTAATATCACTGTAGATTATTAATGTTTCCTTTCTTTGTGTAAAAATTTGTTACTTTTACCGCTGAACAAATGCATTTCCTGAATTATTCCATCTAGATGTAAAGGACTTTTAGGGAAGGAAAAAAAACCCGACTTGGCTCATTAGAAAACATTACATGAGTTGCACCACCTCCCTTGGGTGTTTTCTTACAACCATCAGTTGACGATGGTAGTGTTTTGCAGGTGGTGGTTGGACGGACAAAAGAGATGAGCACAGCCCTAATGAACGTGCTGAATCTGTATCTGTTTGGCATTTCTCCCCGGAATACCAGTAAAAGGAAATTAAATCAACTCACGACAGCTATCTTGCACATCTCACCTGGGAAGGTATGCATGAGGTAGGACAGGCTCTGTTTAACATTAATCAGGCTCTCAGAGTCATTACATTCATGAGGAAATGTAATTCACATGTGATTACTTTTTAATTTACTCTGTAATCACATTCCAAGTGAACGGGCCAAGCTTAAAATGAAATTTAAAAGTCAAATACGGCTTTGTATTAAGAATTCACAATTTTTATATGTACTTAGGTTAATAAAGATTTTACAATAACCATTTGTGATGGAACATATGATAATTTTTTTGATGAAAGTTAGTGCCATACCTTAGATAAAATGCATTTGATTTTGGTCCAAGGACTCAACTGGACCCAGAGAGTCTCAGAGATATCCTTTGTACTGAATTTTCAACTCATCTAAACTTTATTTGTAAAAAAAAAAAAAAAAATGAGCCAAACAGTTCTCCATCCCAGTTCGAAGTTGCAATGGGCTAATGCATTTTTAATTCCTTTTGTACTCATTAGGGGCCTCCATTTGTTTTGTCTATCAGTAGAGAATGTATGAGACTTCATAATAACTGACTTCAGTTCATCAATGGGGAAGGTCGATGCCTGTAGTAAAGTTATCTTTCTCTAAGAGTGTGGCATTTCAGCTTTGTGAAGTGCTAAGTTGTTTGAGGTTGATCAATATTTCACAGTTAACCTCAACTTTGAAAATATATATTCAAAGACATAGGGTCAACCAGATAGCTGGTTATGTCTGTGGTCAAAAATAAAAGGACTTATCTTCTTGTGCATTTGTAGTAGTTCTAGACTTGAGTATTTCCCAAATCATCTTTTCTTACTTATTCATTACATAGACACAGGTTAGGGGAATAGGTTCAGTGGGGTTTAGGATGAGGTGAGAAGTGAGATAGCCTATAAGAGATTGGGTGATTAGGAATTAATTGGTACATTCAACAGAAAATTGGGTTGGTTGCTCTTTCAAGTTTCATCAGATCCTAAGCTCCCAGCACATTTTATCAGATATGTTGTTATTAAGTCATTTTTCCATCACGTCTGATTCTTCATGATCCTATTTGGGGTTTTCTTGTTAGAGGTCATGAAGTGATTTGCTGTTTTCTTCTCCAGCTCATTTTATAGTTGAGAAACTGAAGGAAACAGGGTAATGTGACTTGTCCAGGGTCACTAGTAACTATCTGAGGCAAGATTTGAACTCAGGAAGTTGAGGCTAGGTCTGGCATTCTACTGTGTCACACACCTGCCCCTTCATCACACACTGAGGGCAATTAATGAATGCCTGTTAAATGAAAGTATTTAAAATGAGCACAATTTTGATGGGCACATCTGCTTGGAGGTATAACCGAACAATGTAAAGGATGTCCCAAATGTCTTATGGCTTTAAGTTATAATAGCTTAAAATCATACTGAGATATTTGGAATACCTTATATTTTGAAACTAAAAATAAATGACTGTAGTCAAGTCTTTCCATTAATCATATGAATAAACTGAGCATTTATAGAGTAGTTTCTTTGTTTAAGAAAATGGGGAACAAGTGGGAAGAAAGAAAAATTCTTCCAATGAGGAAGACAAGTATTTATAGACAGACAACAGAAATATAAAACAAATGAAAACAAATAGTAGATAAAACAAATAAAGACAAAATTCAGGAGATCACTAGTAGCTGGGAAGAAAAGGAAAGACTTCATAATGATTCTAATGGAATTGCATTTTAAAGGGTAGGAAGCAGAGGGGAGGAATTTATTCCAGATATCTTAATAACTGAGTACTAATGGTTATGTTATTGATGAAGCCCACGATCTCTCTGATTGTATCATGAAACTATGGTCTAGTGCAGGTGAATCCAACCCATGACCCATGGGCTGCATGTGGTTTTCAAAACCCATTTTATTATACTCGGTAATATGGGTTACATTGTAATCATCAATAAATATTTAATTCTATATGTGATGCTGGACAAGTTTTTGTTGGGTGAAATGACCCAGAAGAATTAAAACGTTGGACACTCATGATAGAACATGGGAACTGGGAATCTGGAAAACCCTGTCTCAAGTAACAAGTAATGAGATCCTCGCCAAGTCACTTAACTCCTATTTACCTTTGTTTTCTCATCTGTAAAATGGGAATAATAATAGTGTCCACTTCATGGAATTCTTGTGAGGATTAAATGATATTCTAAGTATAAAGTACCTTTACAAATGTTAAAATGGAAAATATGTTTATGATGATTGTCGTTTTTTTCATCGTATGGATGAGGTGTAGAAGACATGTGGTATTATAGAATCATGACTGTAGGACTGGAGGAGAGTCTTCATGATCATCTCTTCTAGAAGTTCTTAACTCTCTGTGTTTCTTCATCCCTTGACCCAGTCTGGTACATCTAGTGGACCTCTTGTCAGTGTTTTTTAATGCAAAAAAGGAAAATACAAAGAAAAAATTATGTTGAGATAAAGTTATCAGAATATTTTTTTTTATGTTCACAGACATAAGGTTTAGTACATCTGATTCTCTTTAACCTTCCTACTTTAAAGATAAGGAATTCTTTCATAGATAGCCACTCTTTCATGGATAGTCACTTTGAAAGGAATTTCTTTTGTATGGGATGGTTGGCAGAGCTGCTTCAGATGCCTCCATCCATATGCACCATTCAGGGGAACTCAAAAACTGTGTAAGAGGTGGAAAACATCTATAGGTCCATGGGGAGGTGAAACCTCTGGCTACCGATAAAAGTTACTGATAAAAGTCTCTTTGGTTTTCTGATATACAGTATAAACACATGCAGGTGAGTGGTGAATAAATGATATGTGGTGGTGGTTATAGTGCCAGCAGTGATGATAATGGATCCAAACAAGATGGGAGAAATTGTTATTTCAGTTCAACTTAGTCATAAGACTACAGAAAGAAAGGACAGAACATAAGAAAGAGCAAAGGAAACCAAGGTCAGGGGATAGAAGTAGAATTCTTTTTTTAGATAGGGATTGATTAATTGGTCTCTGAGGTTCCTTCCAAAGCAGAGATCCAAGACTCTTCAATAGAGGTGGCTTAGTAAACCTCTAACTGCATCATGTAATCTAAGCCTCTATAGCAGAGATTTCTTTACTTTCATTCCACCTCAGTAGGAAATGTCTCCTAGAAAATTAAAATGAAGTCCTGCTGCCTCTCCTTTTATCTGCCATTAAAGATGTAAGGTTCTGATTGAACTCATGACCTGGATTTTGGTTTCTCTTCAAATAGGAGCTGACACAGACATCATTCCAATGAATTAGGGCCTGAGGTAGGTCACATCTGGGGCATGAACCACCCCCCCCCCCTTAGAAAGCACTTTTATTCAGACATGCCTCTCAGCTTTGGGGGAAATTTAATTGTTAGTCTTGGTAGAGTCTTAAGTGCTAAATAAAGTGTTAAATATTTTCTAAGTGCACTTTGTAAATTAGTCCTTTAAAATATGGCATTAAACATTTCTGAACTTTGGACAAAGCTGTATATTTATGCTGTATGGCATTTGATACTTCTTATATTGGCATCATATACTATATTGAGTTTTGTTTAGATCTACCCAAATTGTTTAGTGTGCATGACCACTTTTCAAATGCCCATTATATATTTACTGAGAGAAGAAACAATAAATTAATTGAACATTTGGCCCAGAAACACATATAATACAACCAACCATTTGCAGGTGGATGATTAATAAATACTTTGTGGTGGTGGTGGCTGCAGCAGCAGCAGTGATTGTGATGATGGTGGCTGCAGCAACAGTGATGACGAGGGATCCAAATAAGATGGAGTCAATTGTTTTTCCAGGTTTTTCAGCCCTAGGACTAGGGAAAGAGAATAAGGAAGAACAAAGGAAACCAAGGTCAAGGGACAGAAGCAAAATTCTTATTTAGACATGGATTAACTAGCTAACCTCTGAGGTCCCTTCCAACTAGGAAATCCAGTGATTCTGTATGAGATCATTAATACACCAGAACTGACGGTGGTGGAGCAGTAGACCATCAGGTATGTGGTAGACAAAGAAAGGGGTTCTAGGAACATAAGAATGAATGTGGAAGTGAGAAATCCAGTCCCTAGGCTTATATAAATTAATCTGTCCCTCTGGAAGCATTTTTTTGGGGGGTTTTCTAATGAGAATCATTATCACTGTAAGAGCAGAGAGGACTTCAAAATCAGGAAGAGCCTTACAATTCTCTTCATCTCTTAGTGTTCTTTAGCACTTCACTGTTGAAGAGAAGATGCCAACTTTCCTTGGTCGTGAGCTTCCCTATCCTAAAGTTCCTTACACCAATGAAATCAAAGGTCTGATTCTTGCTCTCCCTGCCCTACCAAACCTTGGTCACAGGGCTACAAATACAAAAGTACTCTTATGTTCTATGGAGAGGTAGGAGAGAAGGTAAAGTTGGTATACAGATACCTCCGGTGGGTTAGGAGACAGGGTGATCAAGAATCAAGCCAAGAATCAAGAAGACACAGATACTAGAAAACAAGGCAATGAAGATGATCAGGATGCAAAACACAGAAATCAAAAGGGTCCTAAGAGAGCATGAAGTACCAATGAAAAAGTCAAGGTTCAGGGAAATATAAAGACTTGCCCAAAGTCAAACAAATAAAAACCATAAGGAATGAAATTTGAACACAGATATTCCGATTTCAGGGCTAGTGTCGAATTGTTTTACACCTACAAAAGATGGAACAGTAATTCTCAAAGTCTTACCCAGAAACTCCAAAGTAGTTAGAGTTGAGGTCAAAACCATTTTATAGTAGTAGTATTAAGAAATTTTAATTTCTAGTAGGATAAATATCATTAAACATAATCTAAATTAAATATAATCCACATAATTTTTGGCTCTTTGTAGGGTCCCTTGACAATTTTTAAGAGTGTAAAGAGATCATGAGCCAAATGTCTGAGAACTTCTGGGAAAGAAGACAGAGCAAGGCAAACAGAGGCAGTCTGATGGGAGGGGGGTCCCAGAGGTCCTTAATTTCCTAGCCCATTTCTATCCCAGGCGGAATCTTGCCACATGCTCCTGCTAGATTGTGGGGGGTCAATCTGCTTTGGGCAGTGTAGGGTCTGGAGGAGGGGGGGAGGGGAGAATGAATATTCAACCTGTGGAGAGAAGAATTACTATTTTCTGGGAACTCTGATCCTGTATGCAGAGGGAGCCCAGCTCCCTCTACCCAAGTCAGTTTTAATGACTGATCCCGGAAAAGGCAATGAGATGGATCAGGTGCAGAGTGGGAGTGAGCCAGGTACCCAATTTTGAACCCTACAATAAGATTGTAAAGGGTCTGTATTTAAAGTAATGGAAGGTGAGGTCTGGAGAGCAGGCAGATGGGGTTCCTGTCTTGGGGAAAACAAAACTGCAGCCAGACACAGGCACCAAAGAGGCAAATCCAAGAGCCAAAATCAAATTCCAAGAAAGCTTCCTCAAGGGGGAAAGATCAGGGGAAGAGAGGGGGGGTCTTAACTTCCAGGTTTGGCAATTAATCTGCCTTAGAATCCCAGTTGCTTATGGTTAGGAAAGACCTGAGTCAGTCTCTTTCATCCTTCCTCAGTCTTACTAGATTGATAATTGATCAATAATGGGGGTGTCTTATGAGCCCCCACCCCTATTCTATCTCCCTTAACCCTTAAGTCAAAAGCAGCTGTGACACTTCCTGCCAGGCAGAGGTGAGGAACACCAGTACACTGGTTTCACAGATATTTTATTAGTGGTAGTCTTCAGATTATTCAAAATGTCTGATTCTGCTTCTTTTTTTTTTTTTTTTGGTATTTCATTTTATTGGGAACTATCCATGATGAAACTCCCTCTAACAGTGCAGATTGATACCTCTCTCCAATTTAGAATCTTCAAGCCTACTTAAGTGTGAGCATTAAGTTTTCCAATAAGAATGTTTTGCCTAATTATATCAAAGTTTTTGAAATTAGATTGTGTAGGTATTTGAAGTAATCTGAGATCATTGCATAAATACATGTCCCAGAAGACATCTCTAACTCCAGGCCCACTGCTTGGCCAAGGGCACCAGGTTAAAAAGTAATGGGGAAATGTTTAACAAAATAAACAAAATTGCAATGCAACATAGATACTGGTAATTACTCAGGGATTTGTTTCTATTTGATTTTCACACACTACAAAAGTAGTGATAAATGAATCAGCTTTCCCAGGGTCACACATCCAGGATGCATGAGAGGCAGAACTAGAACACAGCTCTTTTTTCTTCCAATAATTTGCATTATATATTCGACCATAAACTCCAGGAACATGGATAACTGTTTCACTTTATTCATTTATTTACCTATCTATATCTGATTTTTTTACATCCTTATTCATTGATTCTTTCATTTATTTCCTTTCCTTTCTCCTTTCCAACTACATATACACAGCTAGCATATTACCTTGTCCTGAAGTATTTAAGAAATGTTTGTTGAAAGTAGGTTCCTTCTACCCAGAAGATCATAGGATCATGCCTGTATATTTGTAAGGGAGCTTGGAGATCATCAAGTTCAACGCCCTCATTTTACCAATGGGGAAACTGAGGTGCTTGGACTTGCAACTCTAACCTAGACTCCTTGAGAGTCAGAATTATTTCATTACTGATATTTATATCCCAGAAACTATGTGTTTAACATACAGTAAATGTCAAATAACTGCTTACTAATTAAGTGAATAAATCAAGATCAAGATAAAAATAGTTCATCTCTATATTATATATATAAAACAATGATCTCTTAATAACCTCTGGTTGTGCTTGATTGAAAGCTATCACAGCTTTAGGACTGGGAGGGAGTTTTGAGTCCATAAAGTCTAACCTCTTTAGGTTAGGAAACTGAGTCATGGAGAGATTAAATTACTTTCCCATGATTGAATAGTTAGTAAGTGCCAGTGGTGGGATTTGAACCCAAGGTTTCTCATGCCAACTCCAGTCTTTATTTCAATTTGCTTCATATTGCCTGGGGAAACTTGATAAGCCTTTGAGCAATTACTTCAATTGGCATAAAGGCTATTCCTACCCAAGACTTTTACTTTCATTATTTTTTGTGATCAGACAATAGTTAACTAGAACCTGAGCCATTCTGTGTCTTTTCTTTCCTGTGTTTTTGAAGTGTCTTTACATGTCGATCCCCAGATATTGGACAGATGTCATGTTATCTTTTTGGATCTTTAGAGCATTTCTTCTCTGCAGCTTCAGGGAGACTATAAGGGTCTATAGGATCTTGGAGTTATCCAGGCTCATCATCTCAACATCATCATCACAAGGGAGAAAAGTTCCCAGATGTCAGTTTAATTCACTCCTCACTTTTGGTGTACTTACCCCCTTGTTGATTTTTTTGGGTACTTATAATCAGCATTATATTGTAGAGAGCAAGAATCTGGATTATCTGAGAAAGGGGGAGGGAATAACTTCAAGCAGCCTGCTTAAGTGAGAGCATTAAGTCTTCCACTAAAAATATTTTGCCAAATTCTAACAAATTTTTGATTGTGTAGGTATTTGATGTAAACTGAGATCTTTGTATGAATACATGCTTGATTCTTTAAAAAATGTGCAGAAGAATATATGCAAAAGCAATAGATAACATTTATCACTTTTTAATTATGCAAGGTTAAACTCAAATGTCACCCCCCAAAAAGCATGTGGTAAGGTTCAAATGAACGTGTTAGTTCCAAATGCAGAAAAGCTTATGCTGCATTATTATGGGTCAAATTATTTGAGTAAACAGACTCATATGGTTAAATGTGGTAATAAATGGGAAGAATGTATTCATCCCTGCTCTCATTGATCAGTGCAGGAGAATCACTAGGCTTGGTAAGAATAATTGAATAATGGAGAGGTGGCATCATGGGGTATTGTGCAGAGAGCTGGCTTCAAAGTCTAAAAGATCTGGGTTCAAATCTTTCTGGAGAAGTCACTCAACCTCCCAGTGTCCACAGATTGTATAATAAAGAATAGTGTTCTGGATCAGAGGGAGGAAGTTTAATTTATTATCAGGAATTTCCTACATCAAAGAAATCATATACCTGGATAAAAACAAACAACATATAATAAAAGAGGCAAAATATTTGAGCTGCACTCCCAAGTACTCATGGATGAATCATGATGTCTGAATATTGTCCCCTTGTATGGATTTCATGATTTCTTGGGAGTGGGTACTATAGGTACTACTCCTCCATGCCTTCTCACCCTTCTTGTGATATTCTTCTCCAGATCTTTCCATAAGTCCACTATAGAGCATTTCCTCAATACTCTGGATCCTATTTTTCACTCTTTTTGTCCCCTAACCTTTTGGGGTACTAAGAAAATTTGTGACCTGTTCATCTGTATCTATTATGAACCCCACAGCTGAGAGAAATTTCAGTGATGAACTTGTTCTCCATATTACAGTATAAGGATGTCCTAGACAAGATCTCCAGAAATGATCTTTGCTCTCTGTTTCAAAAGCTACCAAATCCACTTCCCCCTAAGAATTCTCTCTCTCTTTTTTTAAGGTTTTTGCAAGGCAAATGGGGTTAAGTGGCTTGCCCAAGGCCACGCAGCTAGGTAATTATTAAGTGTCTGAGACCGGATTTGAACCCAGGTACTCCTGACTCCAAGGCTGGTGCTTTATCCACTACGCCACCTAGCCGCCCCTAAGTATTCTCTTTCACCTTTTTTGTAGCTCTGATACTTAGGAGGATTTTCCTAAATGGAGTCTGAATTTGTTTCTATATCTTCTTCCCATTGTTACTGGGGAGCAGCAGAACGGATCTAATTCCTCTTTTGTGATAGTCCTTCAGATACAGGGTGACAGCTATCATGTCCCCTACTCTCACCTTTCACCAAGGTAGCTCTTCTCCAGGCTTATATATCCTCCAGGTCCTTCAGCTGATCCTTATATGGGCTGATTTCAGTCTTCTCAACATCCCAGTGGTCTTTCTTTGGATATGTGCCAATTTGTCAATGATCATTCTAAATTGTGATACCTAGGACTGAATCCACAATTCAGGTAGTCTAACTAAGAGCAGAGGTCAGAACTTTCAACTCTTCTATTTCTTTAAATCCCTTATACATTGTATTTTATTTTATTTTCACCAATTACCTGTAAAAAACAAATTTTAACATCCATTTTTAAACTTTTGAGTTCTGTATTCTCTCCCTTCTTCCCACTTCATCCTCCATCATTGAGAAAGCAAGTTATTTGATATAGGTTAAAAATGTGTAGTTATGCAAAACATTTCCAGTAGTCATGCCTCAATGTATCTAGTCTGAAAGTCAGGTCTTCTTTAATATTCCTTTAAATCACTACCCAATCTGCCTTCTCCCTTCAAACCTCACACATTTTTTTGTTTTTGTTTTTTAAGATTTTTCAAGGCAATGGGGTTAAGTGGCTTGCCCAAGGCCACACAGCTAGGTAATTATTGAGTGTCTGAAGTCGGATTTGAACCCAGGTACTCCTGACTCCAGGGCTGGTGCTCTATCCACCGTGCCATCTAGCCGCCCCAGATCTCACTTAATCCAATTCACTTGCAAGTCATGGCATCACCTTCCTGATGTCATGGAACTCTTTTAGAACAAGAATGAAGGACAAACAACAACAATCTTCCTCCTCCTAGTCAAGCCCATGGACCACATTATGGGTCCATATGATTGTGAAGGAAGTATGGTGAGTGGTGCTAAGGAGATTAATAAAAGTTTCTCATTTTATATAAATGTTCATAATCATCAGGATTTTTAGAAAATTTAAATGAGCAAAAAATCTAGGTTTAAGTAACATTTAAGATATCTTCCATCTCTAGAAATCTTCCTCCTTGGAATAATTTAAACACATAAAAGCTACGCCATCTATCCTTCTCACTTTTATGAATGGACAAGTTGAATTGTTGAACTGGTTTGTGCCTATTGTATTATAAGACATTCAGAATGTTTGAGTACTCCCCCCCATTTTTTCTTAATCCTATTTTGATGCTATGCTATATTTGTAATCCCTTTAACATTGCCATTTTAAAGAAATTATATTACCATTCTCAGAAAAGCAATTCTGTCTGTTTACAAGGAAACAAGAATAGCAAAGCAGAAAAGAGAAAGTGGGGCATTATTTTGGTTGTATGATGTCATCAGTAAGTAAGTCATCAATCTACATTTACAGAAGTTGTATTTAGCCTTTCTTGGTATTCTGTGCTGGTTGGCTAGGCCAACCACTTTAGAGTCATTAATAGGTTCAAGAGACATATATTCATGGAGACTCAGTCAACTTTAAAGACACTTTCAAACAGTGGTGGGAACAACCATCATCTGATCCAAATGTGGGTCAGATGTATTCCTAAAAGGAAAACATATTCCCTGGTCCTTTTCATCTCTTTGAAGTCTTCCAAAATGGGAGCTCTTTGCAGAAATAATTTCTACCCCTAATTAGCTAGACTGAGGAGCTAGGTTATCAAGAATTTAACAAACTAGTCCTAAGAATATAGACTGTTTGGGGGGTATTAGTTCTTAATTCTTTTCCCTTTACTCTCCACCCTTAAACTCTGGTAATATGTGCTTTGTTTTTTCTTTTTTAAAAAAAACATTCATTTTGTTAAATTTTGAGTTCCAAATTCTTTTCTTCCCTCCAGCCCTTCTACCCCACCACCCTTCATTAAGAAGATAAACAATATGATACTCTAGGTTTACTTTTCAATCCATAGAAGAATCTCTGTCAGTTCCAAAATACTTATATTGCCTCAGACCCAATTAACTGAAACTTTTTCAGCTCAGGTGTGTCTCCACAAATAAACAATAGTGTTCATATAGTATCAATAGCCAAGGTCCCCTTTGAAAAGTTCAAGATCATAGATTTAAATCTGGAAGTTAGCTTAGAGGTCATCTAGTTCAAGTTATTTGTAGCTTCCTCACAAGATGGTAAGGAAGGGAGAAAAGCAAAACCATCCCACTGCATGAAACCCCAAGCCAAAGTGATTGATTGTTAGAAGATTCCCGTAAATGATACCAAAATTAAAACATTAAGTGAGTAACTTTAAGCAAAATTACATTGCCACATGCAATTTATTCAGCATTGGGAAAGTAGAGGATTTTAAACAAATGAATACCACAAAGAGAACTGATATCTGGTTGAGTAATATAACCTTCTCCCCAAGCCCCCCTCTCCTCAAAAGCTTCAAAATTGAATGCCTGTCATTTTTCCCATCATTTTGACCTGTCAGAGGGAAAAAAAGAGGTCAGAACTGATCACTGACTATCCCTTTTAACAGACAGAAGCCTGTAATTGAGAATAATTCCTCTGCAATTTGAAGGCAGGGGTTGTTTCAAACTGGCTCTCAAGGGCCAGGCTCGAATAGAAATGCTATGGGTTCTACAAGTGAACCAACTCTCTCTGCTAGGATACTGATCATTTATGATTTCTAGTGAACTGCACGAAATAGGGCTCTACCATGAACATTAGCGTTTTTCCTTAGAATGAATAAGAAGGGTAATCTATTTTTAACATCTATGATGGTCCTCTGTGGCTAAAAGGCATGAAAGTCTGTCCCAGAAAGGCAACATTTGGCATGTGTATACCCTTAAGGGTAGGAAAAAAAAGATTTTTGTGTGTGTCTGTGTCTGCATGCATGTTCAGTAATAGTTGACACTGTATTAAAATTTTAACTTTCAGTGAGAGATTGAGTTGCCTAAAATAGATGTATCCTTCTGACATAATCATAATTTTGATTGGACACTGCTCTGTCCAATGTACTTATTGAGTATTATTGGCTCTTATTGTGATCTGGGTCTAGACTTCCAGCTATATGCAAGCATGAGGAAGGCAGGGACCCTGGCTTATCTAAGCTTTATCTTTTGTGACTAGAAAGGTATTAGATATCTTAAAAGGTATTTAGTGGTATTAGATACCTCAAAAGAGTGCCCAGTCAAAGATTTGGTACTGGAAGGAAGGTTGGTGGTCAGTCAATTAGCATCAATCTGTTGCATATCTTCTATGTATCAGAACCATGCTAATTCATGGTGATACACAGGAGGGCAAAAGACAGTCCCTGCTCTCTAGGAGCTTAAAGTCTAGAGGCAGAGGTGGAGGGGAACAAGAGGAAAACAATAAATTCAAATAAGATATTGATAGGATAAATTGAGTACAAATCCCTGGTCTTAAGGGCAGTTGGGAAAGGTCATTTGTAGAAGGCAATCTTTTAGCTGGGATGTAAAAGTAAAGAGGTAAGTTAGTCCAATTGCTTCTTTATCCAGATAAAGTGAAAAAGAAGAGGTTAAATTATTTTTCTTAAGATCATACATAGTATATGTAAGAGTCAAGATTTGAACTTGATTCCAGATTTAAATATTTTCCACTTCTGACTCTCTAAAAATGTTTGTTGAGCTGAAATGAATTTTTGAAATTATTTATTTAGATTTTAAAAATTCATTTCCATCAAAATTTGATGGAAGCCAAAGAAAGCATTCTTGAATTTGCTGTAAATAATAGATTTAAAATTTATAGACATCAAGGGTCTTCACAACAAGATAATGTCTGATGAACTCAGGAGTGGCCATAGAATGTGGGTTAGAGTATGAGACCTGGAATCACAGAATCAGCCATTCCTGGGTTCAGTTTCTATCTTTCATACTTTCTATTTAAATTGTTTCCATATTTACAAACTCTGATCACAATCTCTTAGTCCTCACTTGATCTCCAATCCCTCTACCCTTCAGTTCTTTCCCTGGTTTTTAACCCCATTTACCTTCCCCAACTTAACCTCTTATTGAGTTAGCTTTTCATACTAGACTCTTCTTTTGAGTCCTTAATCCATCAAGATTCTTATCCTGCAATGCCTTGGCCTTGCATTATTCCCACTATTTTGCTGCCTCCACACTTACTTGGGTGCTCCTGAAGAAAATTGGAAAAATCACAAAATCATTATTGATTAAATCTATTACAGTCTTATGTAATCTCAATCTGATTATTGTAGGGGCAAGACAGTCATTTTATCATCAATTCATTCCTTCCCTAACCCTTCGTCAAACTTTGCATGGTTTCTCCTTCACTCACCCTCTTGGCTGAGAACTTTGCCTCATATTTCAATGGAAAAAAAGAAGCCATTCATTGAGTTTTCTCCTCCCCTTCTCTTTATCTCATATCCAGATACCATCCTGCAGTAAATTCTCCTTTACCTCTGTTGCATATGAAGAGGTAGTTTTTTTCCTTATTAAGGCAAACCCCTCTACATGTACAAATAATCCCATTCTAGCCTATTTTCTCCAGCAGATTTACCCTGTTAGCATTTCTACTCTCTCACTAATCTTCATTCTTTCTCTATTACCTATAAATATATTCATGTTTCCCCCATCCTTAAACCCCTTACGGTTTATCTGTTCATCTCTGTTACCTGCCATCCATAATCTTCCCAATTGGTGTCTCTGCTTCTTTTCTTTCATTTTCTTCTTTACCCTTTGCATTCTGGCTTCTGATCTTATTATTCAACTGAAGGAGCCCTTTTCAAAGTAACTGATGATCTCTTAATTGTACAATTCCATGGCCTTTTTCTTAATCCTCATCCTTCTCTCTGAAAACTTTGACATTAACCTTCACTCTCTTCTGGTTTCTCTGTTTACTCTGTATTTTCATGCCTTGAATCTCTTCTGATTCTCCCCTCCCCCATCTGTTTGATCCTCTTCAGTTTTCTTTGTTGGATCTTTATCCATTTCTTACCCATTTACTATGAATATACTCCAGGATTCCATCGTGAGCTCCCTTTTCCCTCTATACTATTTTGCATAGTGATCTCCTCAGTTCTCATGTATTCAATTTTAATCATTGTTCTCATATCTACTTACCCAGTTCTAAACTCTTGTGTCTCTCACTGCCTATGGACATCTCAAACTCAACATGTTTAAAACTGAATTTATTATCTAATCCTTACCCCTTGGGGGAATTGGGCGGATGATGACTCCTGTTTTCCTATCCTTGTTATTATCAAGGGCATCATCATTTTCCCAGTTATCCATAATCCTAGATGTCAATCTAGACACCTCTCTCTCTCTCTCTCTCTCTCTCTCTCTCTCTCTCTCTCTCTCTCTCTCTCTCTCTCTCTCTCCCCATGTCTGCTCTGCACCAAGTCTTAATATTTCTACTTCCATGAATTCTCTTATATAAGTCACTTGTTGTCATCACCTCCTTGGTGCAAACCCTCATCACCTTGTACCTGTAAATATTTTCTATGTCTTTCAGTTTCACTTTTCTCCTACTCTAGTCCACCCTATATCAAATTGGTCTTCATAAAACACAGGTTTGACCATGTCACTCCCTTATCCAACAAATTCCAATGGCTCCCTATTAGTTTCAGAATCAAATATAAAATTCTCTATTTTGCATGTAAATCTCTTCATAATCTGTCTTCTCCCTTCCTTTCTAGCCTTCTTATGCCTTATCTCTATATTCATCCCATATTATATGATCCAATAATCCTGTCCATTTTGCTGTCACCAAATCTCTAGACCCTGTTTTCTCTACTTGTCCCTTATATCTGGAATTCTCTCCTTTTAACCTCTTTCTCCTGGCCTCCTTGACTTCTCTCCAAATTATAGGTAAATCTATAGGAATAATTTGCCTATGCCACTTATTGCTCTTGCCTTCCCTCTGAGGTTATTTCTAATTTATCTTGCTTATTGCTATTGTTAAATGTGATTTATTATCATTTCCTGATAGAGAATGATGGTGTGGAAATGATCATGGATATTTCCATGGAAATTGTTCAGAACAAAGCATACCTACTTTAAATCCAGAATCTATCCTCTGGAAAGATTCTATTCTAAGGGGGCAGGGATGGCCTGATGGATAAGAGTATTAGATTCAGAGTCAGAAAGAATTAGTTTTGAATCCCACATCAGAAACTTATTAGTCATGCAAACTTTTTAGACTTGGTCTTATATATCTGTCAAATGAGAAGAATGAACCAGATGATGTCTTATGATTCTTCAAATTCGATACCTTGGATGCTTTGATTGACCTACTGAACCACTTGGGTATTTACTCCTTAGTCAGATTTTCAAGTACAACCAATTAAAAGGGAGAAATGTAAACATTCAGATGTTTGGTTGCCAAATTTTACCATCTTTATCCTTTTTTTCTAAATTCAATATGGAACTTCTAAGACATAATAAAGATAGAAGAAAAGATTAGTGAATGAAGAGAGGTGAGATCAGAAAGACCTGAGTTCAAGTGCTGTCTCTAACATATACCTGTTGCTTAATTTCTCAATGCTCTTGACAACCCCAACACTTTACATTGCATAGGATCTTCATCAGTGAAAAGGATTTCCTTTTCTTTGTCTTCCTATATTTGTGAAATCATTGGTCCAATCCCTTTAAAAGTCTACAGATCTTTGTGTTCCCAGCTGCTCAGTACCTTGAATGTTGAATACTTAATAAATGTTCAACTCGAAATGAATTTGGCTCCTTATGGACACCTTTATTTGTTTATTTACAGCTACTGACCTCTGGTACTTCTGAGTTATTACTCAACATTATCTTAGAAATCTAACAATTAAGTCAGTATCATGTTTCATGTAGATAAACCAGATCACATCATTATCTTAATCATATAAAATGAGCTTAAATTGCATGGTAGCTGTGCTATGTATGTATTTATAAGGACTATAGGGAAAATTCCAGGGAATAATTTGCCATTTCTCCTTCTACCCTACATTTTCATTGTTACATACTAATAACCTTTATATCCACAATCATAATATAAACTCCCAAAGCAACCAAAGTAATTGTGATTAGAAAATAGGATTTGATCAATAGAACTGAGTAATTATTACTGGTCATGCTAAGAAAGGCTGAATTATATCCTATTTAGAGGGGAAGGATGCAAATGAATGAATCAAATTAGAAAAGACAATCCTCTTCTTAAATCAGTGTTTTCAACTGTCACTGGGCAGCCCAAAGTACATTATTCTTGATATCCAGTGATTTGTATTGAAATAGGACAATATATCTGTATATTGAAACTCCTTTACCATGAGCTGTTTGATTGTGCCTGTTTATTATAGTCTCTGGATAAATGTTGCAGCCAGAGTTGGCTATCCATATCTCATAGGATGCACTCTGGAAAGTGATAGCACACTCCCCACAGACCAAAGACCAATTAATGTGGAAATATGATCAAATTTAGCAATCATTACTGTATGTAGCTCTGATGCACTAGCAATCTCATGGGGGCTCTGACGGCAGCAACAGTGAATAATCTTGGAGCCCTCCTTCACAAAGTCTCATTATAAAGTTATAGACAGACTTTTGTTCTCAGAGGACAACCTTTTGTCTGAACTTCAACATATTGCCAACTTTAATTTTGAAATATTTACCATATTTTCAGCCACATTTCTATTTTATTTTACAAAGCCAACCTAATGACAGGCTTAGGCTGTGTTGACTTGAGTGTAGCATTAGGGGGCTTCAAAGTTAAGGCTTGATTCCAGCAAGGGTTGGATTTTGTTTTCCCTGAGAACCATTGTTTCCATATGTAAACAGGCACATGGAAAGACTGGCTGTCAAACAATTTACTATTCAGTTCCATAGAGGCTCTCAGGAGACAAAAGAGGTTGCTTTGACCTTGTATCATTGTGTTGCTGGGCACGTTTTAATTTTTTCTATAGCAGGCTCTAATTATGATCCCTTTCATTTTTCATAAATTATACCTGAACTCTTACTCCATTGCTAACCAGTGAAATGTAAAAAAAGGATCACATGGCCTACACACAAACACACACACACACAGACACAAATATATCTGAGAAGGGAATTTTTTAAATCTCCCATTAGAATTTTGTGTGAATCAGTTACAGTACAGAAGTGGGGGGGGGTTGAGGAAGGGGAGAAGCACAAAATTTTTTTTCATTCCAGATTTGTCATTGACTGTAGGCATAGCCAGCTAATTTTGCACTCTTTTTGCATGTATTTTTTTGTTTCTAATTCCTCTTCTCTGCTTTCACTAATCCATCTCAACACCTTCTTTTCCTGTTGCTCAAATTAATAAACTGGAGAAGGATTAATTAGAGGTTGCAAGTCTTATAGCAAATGCTCAGTACTTTGTACAAGGTCTGTCTCCATGATTATCACTATTATTTTAACAATATAATGTTAACTTATAGAATCAGAGATACCACTCAAGTGCTTTCATTAGATTTATGATTTGGTGATAGGACATGCATGTCTCTTCAGTAGCTGGAGTCCAGATCTCTAAGGGAGAAACTATGATTAAGATTATATAGAACACACCCTTCCATTTCCCTCCAAATAATTTCAAAATAATAATGCAGATCAAATTCTGAAGTGGCAGATTCAATAAAAAGTCCATGTGAGATATTCTTGCAGCCAAAGATAACTTAGGAGGTCAGAGAGATCTGTAGCACAGGGGTGAAGGCTCATCTGGAGCCCACCTGGATGAAACACCAGTGGTAGAAGGTAGAAGGGGGATAGCCACCCAGACTGGGGGCACCATGGAGAATGGACAGTGTGGGACAGGAGAAATATCAGAGAGGAGATTAGGAGATAAATAGGAGAGAAAAGGGGAGAGAGACAGAGACAGTGATAACAATACCTTGAGATGTTCTCATACCAGAGACCTGGGAACTGGTTAGAAAGATATTGCATGAAATCCCTGTGCTAGCAGATTATGTTTGCAACTGCAAATATCCTATACCCACTTTGGGAAATAGTTCAAGATCTGAGAGAAACAAGGTCAAGGGAGAGTGAGAGACCAAAGGAACAGCATCACCTTTGGTCCCAAGGATGCAAGGAGCCTGAGGAATGGCATGTATTATAATCCCAAGAGATCAGGAGCACTTCCTAGGTAAGTACCAGATTACAAACCAGGAGAGCAAGAACCACACCTCTTCCCAAAATACATAGCCTTGGAAATACTGAAAACTTCCAAACCTCCAGAACTATTGTTTGGGAAAAAAAGCTCAAAAAAGCCTGAACCTTGAGACAGTTCTCCTTGACTCATCACCCCATTGTCAGAAAAAGAGTTCAACTTTGATATATGGTTCAAAAATCAAGAAACAGAGTGGAAAATGAGCAAACATCAACAACTGACAATAAAAAGATAGGATGATAGGGAAGATCAAGACATAAATTCAGAAGGAGAAATGAAGTCAAAATAGTTACAAAGAAAGCATCAAAGGGGAGGGAAAAAGTGAATTGAATATAAGCCTACCAAGAATTCCTAGGACTAAAAAATCATTTTCAAAATCAAAGAAGAATAGTAGAGAAAGAATTAGATAAGAAAATAAAAGCAAAGAAAGAAAATTATGAATAGAAAATTAAGAGTTTGGTAAGAGACACACACACAAAAACACACACATACCCCCAAATACTGAAGAAAATAGTATCTTAAAAACAACTGGCCAAATGGAAAAAGAGGTATAAAAGGAAATTAACTGATGGAAATAACTCTTTGAAAAGTAGCAGCTAGGTGTCAGAGTGGATAGTACATCAGCCTTGGAATCAGGAGGATCTGAGTTCAAATGTGATCTCAGACACTTCATAATTACCGGGCTGTGTAGCCTTGGGCAAACCACTTAACCCCATTTGCCTTGCAAAAAAAAAAAACACCTAAAAAAATTAGAATTGCTCAATTTGAAGCTAAATGAATCTATGAGACAACAAGAAACAATAAAACAAGTTCAAAGAATAAGAAAAACATGCAAATTGGAAATATGTCATTAAAAAAGACAAACTAGAAAATAAATTGCAGAGAGATGATTAAAGATTTATTGGACTACCTATAAGCCAGGATCAAAGACATCATATCACTCAGCAAAATATACACACACACACCACCACTACCACCACCACCAGTGTGGGACTGGGGAAGTAATAGGGAGGATATTGGGGAGGGGAAGAAGAGAGCGGGGGTGAAAGGAAGGAGTGAGGGGAGAGGAGAGATAAAATATCCTAGAACCAGAAGGTAAAATATAATTTGAAAGAATGTACTGATTACCACCTGAAGGAGATCCCAGAATGAATTCTCCCAGAAATATTATGGCCAAATTCTAGAGCCCCAAGGTCAAAGAGAAAATTCCTCAGGTAAAAAGAAACCATTCAAATACCCTACTCAAAAATACAAAAAGTTTAGCAGTTACTACTTTAAAGTAGCAAGGGATTTGGAATTTGATATTCTGGAAAGTGAGAGTTTTAATTCCAAACAAGGAAAGCTTTCACAGCAAAACAGTATAATCTTTCAAGAAGAAAAAAGTTAATTTTTAATGAAACAATTTTTCAAGCATTCTTTCTGAAAAGACCAGAGGTAAATAGAAAATCTGACTTTGAGATACAAGACTCAAGAAAAGTGTAAAAAGGTAAACATAAAAGAGAAATAAAAACGGACTCAGTAAGGTTAAACCAGCACAGGTAACTTCTAAGAACCTTAACACTATTGGGGCAGTTGAGATTCTTCATAGAAAGATGATGCAGGATTGAGTTGATTATGTTAGTATGATGCAAAAAAAAAAAATGGATAGGCAAAAAAGAGGAATACTTGTGGAGAAAGAAAAGAGGAAGAATAGAGAAAATTATCTCAAAAGAAGTACACAAGGGCTTTTACTTGGTTACTTGAATCTATCTCATATCTAAATTGGTTCAAAGATGGGAATACATACATACATAGCACATTCAATTATTAATATAAATCTTATCCAACAGTAAAGTAGGAGTGTTAAAACTGAGGTCAAATAAAAGAAGGTATTGGTAAGAAGCAAAATAGATTTTTGAGGAAGGAGAGGATAAAAATAGAGAGGGAAAAAGATTAACAGAAGAAAATAGAATGGAAGAAAATGTACACTTAGTAATAACTGTGCAAATGGAATAAATTCACTCATAAAATAGAAGTAGATAGCAGAGTGGATTAAAAACCAGAATTCAAAAAACATGTTGTTTATGAAAAAATGATGAGAATCATTAAAACAAGGTGCTAGAGCAGAAGCTATTATGCTTTAGATGATATTTTAAAAAAAAGGTCAGGGACAGCAAACTTGGTCTAGAAAGCAAAAGCAAAAAAAAAAGGCCCAATTAAAGGAAATGACAACCTCCTAAAACTATGATAGACAATGAAGTGATAGCAAGATTAAATGTATATGAATCAAATAACATAGCATCCAAATTCTTAAAGGAAGTCAAATGAATTACAGGAGGAAATATCTAGTAAAACTATACCAGTGGAGAATGTAAACTTTCTCCTCATTACCAGGAAAAAACTAACTATAATGAACTAAGAAGGAAATTAAGGAAATGAAAAGAATTGTGGAAAATTTAGATATGATAGACCTGGAGAAAATTAAATAGAAATAGAAAGGAGTATACTTTTTTCTGAGTGGTCTTTGGCACCTTCACAAAAATTGCATATGTATTAGGGCATTAAAATTTCACAAATAAATATAGAAAAGCAGAAATATTTAATGCACCCTTTTCAGATCATAATGCAATTTTAAAAAAGACATTTGATGAAGGGTCATGGATTCAGAGATTAAAAATTAATTGGAAACGGGCTGCTAGGTGGCATAGTGGATAAAGCACCGGCCCTGGAGTCAGGAGTACCTGGGTTCAAATCCTGTCTCAGACACTTAATAATTACCTAGCTGTGTGGCCTTGGGCAAGCCACTCAACCCCATTTGCCTTGCAAAAACCTAAAAAAAAAAAATGGAAACTAAAGAATCTAACCCTAAAGAATGAGTGGAAAACAAAAAAAAAAGACAGCAGCTAGGTGGCAGAGTGGGCAGAGCACTGGCCCTGGAGTTAGGAGGATCTGATACTTAATAATTACCTAGCTCTGTGACCTTGGGCAAGCCACTTAACCCCACTGCCTTGCAAACCTCCCCCGCCCCCCAAAAAAGAATGAGTGGGTAAAGGACAAATCATAGAAACAATTTCATTAAAGGTAAAAATAACATGCCAAAATTTGTTAGGGACTATTTAGGGAAAATTTTATATCTCTATGTATCATCATGCATCAGTGAATTGAAAGCTATAAACCATGCAAATTAATAGAAAAGGAAAAAAATATTTGAAAACCCTATCTTAAAAAAAACAAGTTAACAATAGACTTCCTAAGAAAAAAAATCCTTAGGTCCAGATGGATTTACTTGTGAATTCTGAGAAAGAACAGATCAATAATTGTGTATGTAGCTTAAAAAGAAAACTGGAAAAAAAAAATGAAAAGTCTCCAATTAAACACCAAAATAGAAGTTCTGAAAAATCAAAAGAGGGATTAGTAAAGTGGAATTAAAAAAAATAACTAATAAAGAAAATTAGAAGCTGATTTTGTGAAAAAGTCAATAAAATAGATAAACCATTGGTTAATTTTATTAAAATAAAGAAGGCAAATTATTACTGTCATAAATGAAAAGGTTGAATTCACCACCAATGAAGTTGAAATTAAAGTAATTATTAGGAGTTATTTTAATTAATTATATGCAGTAAAACTGATGAGCTAAATGGATGAATATTTACAAAGCTATAAATTGCTCAGATTAACAAAAGAAGAAAAAGAATACTTGAAAACCCTATCTTAAAAAAAAAAAGAAATCAAGTCATCATTGAACTTCCTAATGAAACAAATCTTTAGTTCCAGTTGGATTTACTTGTGAATTCTACCAAATATTTGGGAAACAATAAATCCCAATACTAAATAAACTATTTGAAAAAATAGGTAAAGAGTACTACCAAATTCCTTTCATGAAAAAAATATGGTTTTAATACTTTAATAACTAGGGTTAATGAAAACAGAGAAAGAAAACTATAAACCAATTTCCTTACTATCAATACAAAAATTTTAAATAAAATTCTGGTAAAGAGAGGATGAAATTGTAATAGTCTTTTAATTCCTGAGGTATTTCCATTTGATTCTAAGAGTTTTTGGAATAGGGGATTGACATGGTCAAGCTTGTGTTATAGGGGAGTCACTTTGGCAGCTTTATGCAGGATGAATTGAAGAGGTTTGAAGTTTGGGGCAAGGAGACCAATTAGGAGCCTCTTGCTATAGTCCAGGTGAAAGGGATGATGAATGGAAAGAAACACATGAGCTGCTGTGAAAGAAGAAGCAAAGAGATCTGCTATCTGACTGGCTGCTCAAGATGGCCCCAAAGGAAAGGCAAATGGTTTGACTTGCATTTATTTAGATTGGATGTCATGAAATACTAATACTAAAAGCTATCTCCAAGTTGAATGGACTGTCCTGGCCTCAATTTCCAACAGGTAGGTATAAAGATAGGACCAGAGTAGTTGATTTCTCTAGACCCTTCAACTCTAAATCTGTGATCCAATGACTCAGACACAGGAAAGGACATAATAAAACCCATATATATTAACAATGCTTCTCTAAAAATAAGAAAAATATTGCATGCATCATCACATGCATCTTCTACCACTTTCTACAAATGTTTAATTCAATTCAATAAACATGTATTAAACTCTTCCTCTGGGTGAGGTACCACTGTAGTTGCTAGAGTTGCAAAGACAGGAATGATAAACATTATTTGACTAAAAGATGACTTTTGAACTGTTTTTTTTTTTTTAGGTTTTTGCAAGGCAAACGGGGTTAAGTGGCTTGCCCAAAGCCACACAGCTAGGTAATTATTAAGTGTCTGAGACAGGATTTGAACCCAGGTACTCCTGACTCCCGGGGCCGGTGCTTTATCCACTACGCCACCTAGCCCCCCCAACAACTAACTGGTTTTCTTTTTTTGGACATTTTTCTTTTTCTTTTTTGCTTTGTTTTCATTTCAGGAAATCTCAGATGAATTCCTAGCCAGGGAGCTGAACAATAAAGAATTCAGAGTTCTTTGGAATTCTTAGGGGTTGATTTAGATATCTGAGATTGCATAATTAACATGGGTCTTGGCAAACCTTGAACCTAAGTCTTCCTAGCTACTAATGAAGTCCCCCTTCCCATTCATTATGTTACATCACCTCTCTGGTAAAAAAAAAATAATAATAATCATTAGATGAAATCTGTGTTGTTCTAGTGACATCATTTTGATTTTACATATAAACTTTGAGGGGGAGGGTGTTATAAATTATATAGTCTTGTAATTTCATTGTAGATTACGAATATAGTCACTCTATATGGATGACAACTCTCTGGTTAACTTGGGAAAAAATATAATTAATAGAATTACCTTCTTCCTCTTCTCCCCCGCCTCACCTTAACCTATTCTCTAGTCATTTCTCCCTTGATGGGCTATTTATAATCATTCACCGAAGTTGAACCTTTCTGCAAAATATGTTCTGCAAAAAGGGATACAAACAACCCCTATTATTAGTTTGAATTTTATATTAGTTTAAATTTTATATTTATTAGTTTAAATTTCATATTTATATTAAATTTTGCACATTAGGGTCCAACACATATTAACCCTTTTTAATGAATAAGTATGGAAAATTGACTGACTCAGTAAGCTTCTGAAATGTACATAAGACAATCTCTAAGGCTGTATAATGATTAATAATATCAACAATTTTATTTATATACTCTAATTTCATACATTTACCTTCCCCCTTCTTCCTTTTCACTTTAAAATGAAGAGTCTGCAAACTTTTGGGGCTGTTCTCTTTCTCTTTTTAACCCCTTATCTCTTGGTACATTTTATTCTGACTGTTGTGAGGAATGAAGGGTGTTGTTGGTCTTCACAGGGCATGGAGGGAGACCCCTTTGAAATACATTAGAAAGGGGGAATGGCCCCAGCCAGTCACAAAACTGGGAGAATTCTCCTAATCTCATTCCAAAAATGACAAACTAGATTAGAAGAAACTAGTCCTTAACTGGTCCAGAGTAACCTAGAGCCTTGGCCTTCTCCTTTGCACATGTTCAAGGTGATCTATCTGTTCTTGCTCATTAGTATAATGAGCAGGGTGGGGGAAAGTATAGGAACCAATGTATCAATTAGATTTGTGACCCAGCCTATGGCTGGCATGAAGGGACAGGAACAAAGTCTTTCAAAATGCATAAAAGAGCTTGTATGATAGGATTTCCCTGCCCCTCCCTCCCACCATGAGAGAGGTGTGCAGTTTTGTTAAGATATCTTAATAAAAACCATTTTAATCACTCTGGACTAAGTATAACACTGTGATTCTGGTGTGGAAGAATCTGAGTCAGTGGCAGAGAATTGAAAAGAGAAAAGTCTGAAATCAAATGTTGAGGATCCAGATAAGATTTTTTCTTAAAACTGGCTGGCAAATGTAGTTCTTCACCTATCATTTCCAGTTGTCTTAGTTCCATAGGCAATTGCATCTTTTCTATCTCCAAGCTCCCCTGGCTTCCTTCAAATAAATTTCAGCTACAATCCTAGGTAAAAGTGACATACAAACCAAAAAACCCCTTTCTGGTTCTTAATCTTAGTGGCTTCCCTCTGGGTGTGTAAGTGTTGCTTGTATGTTGTTTCCATTAGACTGGAGCTCCTTGTGGACAAGGGTTGTGTTTTGTCTTCCTTTGTGTCTTCAGAGTTTAGCATGGTCTGGGCAGATAGAAGACATTTAATAAAGGCTGTAGAAGGCGACTGACCCACCACATCTGACAGTGACACAATATTCTGGCCAAATGAGTACCTGGATCTTGGTTGTCAGTGAGGAGGTAAATCTCATTTCCTCTTTCAAACCATTGCTGATTTTTCAGTTAATACTCAGTGTTAACCCAAAATTAAGAATGCCCAAACAGCAAAAATTAGGATCTTTTAACGTAAACAAGGGAATTGCAATAGGGGCCAGTAGGCAGCACAGGGTGCAGGAGTGCCCAAGAGGGGCAGAGGGGAGCAGGGGTAAATAGATTTCTACAGAGAAGGAGACTTGGGAAGTGGTCCTTCTCCATCCCCAGCCTCCAGAAGATGGTACATAAGTTGTTTTGCATAACAACTGAAAGTCCTTAAAGAAGGCTGGGGAAGCTCAGGATTGCTAACATCTGGTCTAAAAGGGCTCTTGGTTTTGATTGTTCCTTTTTATGTGGTTTCAGTAGTTCTTTTAACCGGTTTGGGTCACCCTCAGGCAGCTGTGGCAGCAGGCAAGATCAGCTGCATTCAACTTCAGCTTGAATTCTTTGTAATGATCCTTTCATTTGCATTGTTAATTTTGCTTGAAGTGAGTTCATATAAACCTTTCCTTATTTCCCTGAATTCTTCAAATGCATTTTGTTATTGCATAATAGTGATATTTTGTGATGTTCCTGTGTTACAATATCAGCCAATCCTTAATTATTGGATAGTCACTTGGACACACACACACACACACACACACACACACACGCACACGCACACGCACACAAACACATACATTTTCCCCTTGCCTATCTTTGACTTCCTTGGGGCTAGGTGTGTGCCCCAGTCAGTTTAGTTAAATTTTTAGCAAGAGAGATTAAGTAGGCAAACAGTACAAATCAGGGCTTGATTTATAGTTTTGTTGATTGTATAGATTTAAGAAAGTAATGAACAAAAATGTTAATTATACATATTGAACTACAATTACATGCCTACATCCACCCCCACGCACACACATAGATGGTAAATGTTTACTGGCACACTTTTGACTGGGGTATCTGCCTTGTAACATCTTTGGGTCGAAGGGTTTCGGGGCATGCCAGTCACTCTTGGGTTCTTTCAGGAAGTGACTCAGAAAATGATTGGTGAATGCAGTCTCACATATTATTCAGTTAGGAAATGAGTAAAAAAGACTACAAGGGGGGCAGGAAAGGAGAAAAGGAGAGAGAGAAAGGAAGGGAGAGGGGCGGCTAGGTGGCACAGTGGATAAAGCACCAGCCTTGGAGTCTGGCATACCTGGGTTCAAATCCAGGTCTCAGACACTTAATAATTACCTAGCTGTGTGGCCTTGGGCAAGCCACTTAACTCCATTTGCCTTGCAAAAACCTAAAAAAAAAACAAACAAAAGAAAGGAAGGGAGAGACAATAAGGACTCTAATAGACTTTTAATGGCTTTTTTTTAGGCTTAGAAGAATTTCTTAAGTTCTAAACATCCAAACATCTAATCCATCAAAAATATCCTTAATAAATAGAGACTGTAGTTCTTATAAAATAAGACAGAAATGGATTCTTTCTTTTGGTGTTGATTACAATTCTTTCCAAGGGGAAAAAAGTCAGACTTTCTAAAGGGAAAGTTCTGACCCCAGGCAAAAACAAACTTTAAAAATGAGGCCAAAAACTGCTGGTGTGGACTGGTTGGTGGAAAACTCCAGTCCTTCTTCTGCCAACCAGAAGAGAGAAAAAGACCAAGGTTAAGGAAGGTATCTTATGTACATGTCTTCCCTGTCCAACAGTAAAAGAAGAAAAAAGAGGAGAGACAAAAAAGAAGGCAAAAAGAGGAATCTTTAGTACATTCCTCTTAGCTGTAGGCTTCTCCCTCTAGTATAGTTAGATCATAGTCATTTCCCCTCTTCCTAAAATGCCTATAGTTTTTGCCTTACTTCTTCCTCAAGGCTTAAGGGACTTATTGAACACAAACAAGTAAACAGACAATCCCAAAAAACCTTACTTTTCAAACTCTTGACCAAAGTTGAAGTAATTTGAGGGATGTTGGGATAGTTTGGCATCATGAAGGGCCTACCCTGTTAGGACCAAAGAAGATACTCTTTTTTTCTCAATGACATAACAATTGCTTCCTTTTGTTTTGGGAGTAGCCAGGTTGGAGAGACTCATTCCAAACAATCATAAGTAGTTTAGAATCTTAGGATCCTAGAATTTAGAATTGAAAAACATCTAAAAGGTGGTTAAGGATGTAAGAGGGCATCTAATCCAACCATTTTATTCTGCAGATGAGGAACCTGGAGTCTTCCAAGGTTTAACTGACTTAACCAGGGTTGCATAATAAGAATAATGTTTGTCCTTCATTTTCTTTTTTTAAAATTTATTTTCATCCATATGCACATGTATATTTTTAAGTTACAAAATTTCCTTCTACCCTCCCTTCCCACTCCCTCTCCCCTCAGATTAGCATTTTACATACATATTTTGGATAAACATGTTTACATATTAGTCATTTTTGCTATGAGGAATTAAGATTAAGGGAAAGAGATACATAAGAGATAATTTTTATAAAGTGTTCAGATTCTAAAGTATTGGTTTTTCTTTTTCTTTTCTTTTCTTTTGTTTTTTTCTTCCTCTGGATTGTCCTTCATTTTTGAAGAAGACCACAACATCAAGGAGGTGATGCTATGACAAAAGCATGAAGTGGATTTGAGTGAGGGAAGACTGTGCTAAGTCACCAGCCTCAGTTTCTCCTCCAGAACCATCTGGGTCCAGTGGCCAGAGATGGATCAGGATGGAGGGTAGTCAAGGTTAAGTGACTTGCAGAAGGTCACACAGCTAGTAAGTGGCAAGTGTCTAAGGCTGGATTCGAACTCTTGTCCTCCTGACCTCAAAGTCAGTGCACCACCTAGCTGCCCATGAGGGATGCATAGATAGGAAGTAACTGAGGTGGCTTTCAAATTTGGGTCTTTAATCTTGAAATACAGTACTTTTTTACTTCTCATTCTTTGTCAATTGATAACTATTATGATGCTAAATAGACAAATTTCTAAGAGAGAGAGAGAAAGAGAGAGACAGACAGAGAGAGAATTTTGTGGGAAAGAAATGGAGGCAATGAATATATTCTATATTTTCTAAAAGTTTTGTGGTGGAGAAGAGATCACTTGAGGAGATAGCAGGGTTAAGGCAAAGGGATCTGTTGTTGTTCTGGTTTGTTTGTTTAGAAAAGCCAGAAAGTGAGGTTGTTAGAAAAAGCCAGTCTAGAACATGAAGGCCAGGGAGAGGTCATCAAAATCTGGGAGTCCTGGAGTGAAAGGGTTAACCTTCATCTAGTTTTTTGTTTGTTTTGTTTTTGTGTTTAAAATGTGTTTAGACCCTATTTGGAATACAAAGTCAAAAACAAAATTGACTTGGCCTCAAAGAGTTTACTTTTTACTAGTTGGGTAGCAGTGGTCCCTGAAGGGAGGCTTAGGTTTAGGGAGCCACAGGGATTATCTAATAACAGTTCCAGGATTGATGAGGTCTACCTCATCATTTGAGGAGAGAAGATGGAAAGAGATTGGTTGACTTTGATGTGTTCTGTGGAGGGGGCACGAGATGGATGGTATTGATCATTTTAGTAAAGTAGTTGGTGATATATTTACTAAGAAAGTGTAGAAATAATAGGACTATAGAGTTAGGGACTTGAGAAAGCTGAAGGGAATGTAGGGAATGTGTTAAAAGTCACTGTTAAAACAATAAAAAGAAAAAAATAAGTTATTTAGTGCTTTTCAGAACAACAAAAGATACAGCTGCTGTGGGGATGGAGGACTGGTTTTTGGAGTCAGAAAGTTTTGGGTTAGAATGCTATCTTTGACCTATTCAGACTGTGTGACCACTGGTAAGTCACTTTTCCCAAATTGCCCCTAGGTAACTTTCTTTAAAGACTATGAATTGTAAATAAATTACTTTTTTTTTTGCCTTGGGGGAAGAAGATAAGCTGTAAGAAATCCCACATAAGGGGTCCTCCCTCCTACCTCCTCTCTTCCTCTGCATACACTTAGCTAGGCTAAGACCAAAAACAAAGCAAAATCAACAACTCACTAAAGTCTCGATTTTTCACTTTTCTGCTGATTGCCTCAACCCCATGGAGATACAGCTTTAAGCTAGAGATAGTCAAAGGGACCTCAAAAAAACCCCAAAAAACAACTGACAGAAATTACAGTGATTTAAACATATCCTTAAAAAAAAAAAGTCAACCACCAAAAAAAGCCATCAAATCTTTCCTGCTATTTTAACTTTCTATTTCTGAACCCTGGCATTAATAGAGATTAGAAAGAGAATCAAATGACTCTTTTGAGAAGGGGAAGGAAAATATGCATTGACTTAAATCTTCCATCCTGTGAATGTTTACAACTCCAAAGGAAGAAAAGAATCTGCTGACAAGCTCTTAAGGAGCTGGAGGTGCTATTAGAACCTGCTGCAGTCAGGTTGAGACAGCACGGGAGGGCTGGGACTCTGGGAGAGTTGCGAGGGCATGGGCTTGACAGGCTCAATTGACATTCTCCTCCCAAACCCAAGCCCATCTCAACCAAGCATTTAGCCTTCACTGGGGATCTTGCTTTGCCACTGTGACCCGGGCCACCTTCGATATTACTGTATTATGGTTTTTTTTCTTTTTTAGTCACACCATATATAAGAGTTTTATTAATGCATCAGTCTTCTTTATGTTTAACTATAAAATATATGAGAGTAAGGAACTTTTTCAGCTGTTCATAAAGGACCCAGGATAGTGTATGTATTCTGGAGAGACCTGGATCTGTGGACTCTGGCCGAATTTGCTTACTTCGGCTACCCATCCATGGGTTCTGATTAGAAGACATGACACATGACTGTATTTGGATGGGCCATGCTCATACTAAGCTCACCAAGTTGTATATTTTCTTAGACAGTTCTTTCCCAGGTGGATTTTGACTTGACTCCATAAAGAATAGCAGTTAAATTTTGTGGGCAGAGGTTTTAGAGTTGATCACAAGGGCCCTCTGTCTTTGGTTAGAAATAGCTTTTTTCCTATCTTAGCCATCCCTGTAGGTGGCCTTCTCCAAGGCAGGCAAATGAGATAATATTTGTGAAGTACTTGGCAAAGTATTTATCTTCCTCTTTCCTTATTCCCAAATCATCACCACGAGTCCCAAGAAACAAGATACCATTTGTTGAGTTACTTTAGAACTGGTTAGGTCGTAGTTACTTTCTCTCTCCCTAACGTGCCTATAGATTTTGTCTTGCTTCCTCTTCAAGGATATATTGAACACAAATAAGCCAACAAAAAAACAAACAAAAAACCATGGATAGATTTTAAGGAATGTATGAACTGAGATGGGGGGTCACATTTTTAATTTAATATAATTTAATCCAATATGATATATATTTCAACATAATAATCTTCCATGCATTTTATATTATGCACTTAATAATATTCCTCTGGGAAGGGTTCTGTAATCTTCATCAGCCTGCCAAAGAGGTCTGTGAGATATAAAATGTTCAGATTTCCTCTCTAGTCCTATACATAGCATCATCAGAGATTCCAAGAGTTAATGTTGTACACGCAGAGAATAATGAAATCAGCACACATTGAAACAAAAATTGTTCCATACACTGGAGAACATGGGTGGGAAAGGCTTAGCCTTCTAATTGATCTCCTGGCCTCCAGCTCTCTCTACTCCAGTCTCTCTTTCATGTAGTTTTCAAAACTGATAGTCTTAAAGTTCAGATTTGCCCATGACAAGCTTTCACTCAAGAAACTTCACAGTTCCTTCTTATTTTTAGAGGGTTTTTCTTGGCCCTTTAATTCCTATACCATCTGGCTAAAGTTTGTCTTTTCAGATAAATTTCATATTTCTCTTCCCCTCCATCCCCCATTCCTTCCAATTTACATTCTAGCCTATATTCCCAATTTCATGTCATTGAAACCCAATCCCTAGCAAGAATAAGGACTAAGAAAGGGCTTTTTAAGTGATTTTTAAAAATTTAGCTCATTTCTATTCCTGTCCTCCTCTCTACCTTTTTGAATCCCTAGAATCCCTTCAGTACCCAATCAATCAAACAATTAATCAATCATCTACAAGCATTTATTGCATGTCTCCTATGGACCTGGTCCTATGCTCGGGTCAAGTTCAGCTAAAGCCAAAGAGCTTTTCCTGATCAGCCCACTCCCCTGAAATTGCTTTGTATGTATTTTCTACAAGTTATCTGTGTAGGTGGGGTTTTTTCCCCTTCCTAATGGACTGTAAGCTCTATGAAGACAGGGACTACTCATTTTTGTCTGTCACCCCAGAACCTAGCACAGTAATAATGACTTGAGTTCCATTTTTCTTTTTTAATTAGATGAAACTATAGAATCAGTTTGACCCATCTTTGTTAGTTTCGGGACCGATGGAAATTCTTTTCTGTTCTCTGAACTTCAACTATCTCATCTGTAAAGTGGGACTCTTTAAGTGCCTGCTTCACATGGTTGTTGTGAAGATCAAATAAGACATGATGTATGAAAAGCCCTTAGTTAATCTTAAAATGCTATACACATGTCAGTCATTATTATTATAGCTTGTTTACAATTACATTGTTATTTTACCATAGAGCCCACTTTGCTAATTATGGAAAAGTAGCTAATTTATTGCAAAGTATTGCCATAAAGGTCCAACAAGAGGGCCCACTTCTGTCTTTTAAAAATCATTCCAGATTCCTTAAAGAATCAACAAAAAATAACCCCATTCAATGATTTGTTGATCATGAACATCAGGTAAGACAAGAAGCAAGGAGATGTCTACAGTCCCCAAGGTGCTCAGTATTGGGAAGAAGGAGACTCAAGGAAGAATTCAGGTAGAAGAGGTATTCCTTGTCTATTCCGGGGTCTTCCCCATTCTTCTATTAGAAGATGACATCATTCTGGTTGCCTCAAGTCTCAGAACAGTGGAAGAGACTTGGGTTTTTGGTAGGAAAATTTACCCAGGAGCCATTTACAGACCAAGTAGATAAAAGGTGTCTTTTCTTTAGATTGCAAATTCAGATAGACAGCCTTTACAACTTGTCCATCAGTATGGATATTTGGGACAAACAGTTCAGCTAGACAAGGAACTGGACCTGGAGGGGAAATGAGTGAATTGTATTGCCTTGAGGAAATTCCTAAGTGTCTTTAATGCCTTCAAGATTCTTCTGGAAACAAAAGTTCCTCTTTTTTTTTAAAAAAAAACACTAATACTCTCCTAGTATTGCTGTATGTTAGAAAAATCTTAGGATATAATAACCTCTGAAGATTTTTATTACTTCTTTCTTTCTTTTTCCTCTCTTCTCTCTTCCTTCTCCTTTCCTTCATTTCTCATTTCATCCCTCCTTCTCTTGCTCCATTTCTCTCTCCCTCCTTCCTTAATATACCTTTCATGAGGACCTCTATCATCCTTCAGCATAAGGAGTGCTGTCTTTAAATAGGCAGAAACACAATGAATACCACAATGTCGTGTCCTGGTGATCACCTCCACAATTCTGAGCTACCCAAGAATCATAAATTTATAGTCTTCAGGTAGCTGGGGTATCCATTAGTTCATCCCACCAAACAGACAAATGAGAAAACTGAGAGATTATTGATTCATGTCTTTCAAACCATATCCTTTTATCTTCCCAGAAGAAGACACTACTATGCCCAGAGAGGCTAAGACTCTTGCCCAGGATCACACACAACTAGCTAGTGTATGAGGCTGAATCTGAGGTCAGGACTCCCTGAGTCCAAGCCTCTGAAATCAGTGTCAATCTTTCTATCATTTTGTTTGCCCAAGGTCACCCAGGACCCAAACTCAGGTCTTCTAACTGCAAATTCAGTGGCACAGTTAAACTTGGACAAAATAGACGTCCAAATTGTTTTATAGTCTTGGATATCCTTGGTGCCAAAGAAACATTTGGATTTTTTAGGGATCATTTTCTTTTCTGTTAAAATCTTTTCTTAACAATAGAATATCAGTTAAATTCTAAGATTGCTAGTGATTATCTGGGTGGGACAGCTAATTTAGTAAAAGTAGAATTTAAAATTCAGATGATAGCAAAAATAAAAATGACTTGCACTGAGATCCTTCCCTGGCAAGTGAAATTTTACAACAGCAAAGTAATAAAAGGAAAAATTGGAGCAGGGACCTGGTACCTAAGGAATCTGATTAGATCCTTATTAGCTCCTTTTGTTTGCATTTTACAGAACTTTGTACTTTATGGATATCAATTCATAAACAATCTCCATTTGCTTTCTTTTTAATTTTCCTAAAATCCTCTAAGCACCATTTAAAAAAAGGAACTCTGATTTTTAGAGAATGTGTTATATATACTTAGCCATAAAAATCACCTGTTGTGGACTCAAAGAGCCCTGGGATTTGAATTCAGTCTTTCCCCCCCATATCCTTAAATTTACATTGCAGTTTCCCATTTAGAGAAGCAATAACAATCTAGAATTCAGATACCAAGACCTGGTAGCCCTTTATAATCGACAGCAATGTCTCTACCAGAGTTCATTTTATTCATCCTTAGCTCCCCTCACAGCAGAGGACAACAAATAGCTACATTAATTTAGAACACATTGCACATGTGTTCCTAGGTCCCAAATAGATGGAGCTATTAAAAACAATGCTTTCTTTCTGAAGGGATTTACCCATTGACCAAAGGGCTGGGACCAGGACTTGTCCTAGCTTTATTCTGCAGCAGTCAAAATTCCATCTTTTTTTTTGTCATTTTCTCAAGTCAGTATAAAGAAGGGAAAGTGAAATGAGGAAGGGGCTATAAGGCAGACCACAGCTCCAACCAGGTAAAAGCATCATCTATTTTTCTGCAGTTCCATTGCAGCATGAACTGTTCTCCTCTATTACCAACTCCCTTTCCTACCAATGTTTTTGTACACACACACACACACAAATACACACAAACACATATATAAATATATATGCATATATATATTTATATATATATATGTGAGAAGAAATTGTAAACTTCTTTTTCTTATATAATGTACAAGTGGGTATTTAATGAATGCCCATTCATTGATTAATTCATTTTCATTTTTTCTTAAGTCAACTTGGTTCAATGGGTTTTGGATGAAAGGACAAGACTTTAAATCTCACCTTCTGCCAGGTTATGGTCTCTATCACAAGTCACTGTAGCTCTGGGTCTCAGTTTCCTTATATGTGAAATGAAAAGAATAGACTATTTGAAGTCTAAGGTGTCTTCCAGATAGAAATCTTATGTTGGCTTCTATTGGTGCACATCAAAGGACTAGATTTAAAACTACAGTAAGGCAGATATTCACCTTCTTGAATTAAAATGAATCACTTTAAAAAGCAAATTTTTAAAAATAGCCACCATTTTCAGGGTCTTAAATTTTAGAAACACTGAACTTTATGGTGTCTCAGGATTCAATCCTATGAGGCAGGTGCTATTATTATCCATGTTTTACAGATGGGGAAACTGAGACCCAGAGCTGTCAAGTAACTCACCAAAGTTCATACAGCTATTAGATGTCAGAGGCAGATTTTGAACTCAGATCTTCCTGATTCCAAGTTCAACACTATATGCTTTGAAATAGTAATGTGGAGTGTTGCTTGAGTCCCATGCTCATCCTTGTACCCATTTCTTTCTTGGACAGTTTTTTTTAAATAATGATCTTAAAAAACTAAAATAAAACCACAGTTCTGGGTGAAATCTAAAGAAAACTGGTCATCTTTGGTTTGGGTACCAGCTCTACCTCTTTCTAACTGTCACCCAAGACAAATCATTGGATTTCTCTGGGCATTGGTCTTACTATTTTAGAAATGGTCAACCTTGACCATCTAACAATCTTGTGGTGCCAACTTGACTTACCAGTCTCATTGTCATATAGAGAAGTGGGTGGCATGGTGGTGTTCCTTGCTGGAATGTGCTAGTGAATCCACTTAACCAGCTCCATGATGAGTGGGAAAGAAGCTGATCAATCAGTGTGTGTGTGTGTGTGTGTGTGTGTGTGTGTGTGTGTGTGTGTGTGTATGTGTCTGAGTGTGTTTCCCTTCCAAGACAAAATGGCATTGAAAAGCACCATTCTACATAATAGCATTGTAGGCAATACAATTATATTAACTATATTAACTAGACCAGAAACCATTTTGACATCCTGTAGATGAAACAAACAGACAGACCAGAAACAAGCACCACAAGTAACTTGCTGCTGTTCAGTTTTTAGGAAATCTTGAAAATAGAGAATCTCTTCCCAACAGATGAGGTTTGAACCAGAGAAACCCACATTTTGCATGTATGACAAAGAATATACAAGCCCTCATTGACACAATCCACACAAAAATACATGATGCACATACTATACACATGCATACTTACATACATACATTCTTTTACCTCTTGCTTTGGGCACATTATTTTGGGCATTATTACTTCTAGAAAGTGTGTGTTCTATATATTTGCTCACCATCCTTTTGGGTCCTGAGCTTGAATGTCTTTTCTGCCAGCCTTTCCTAATGCATTTCTTTTCCTTGATAGAATTCAAGTTTCTTAATGTCAAAGGTATTATTTTTTTTATTAAAGATGAAGTGTTTAATGAGTGCTTTTTTCATTCATTCATCCAACCATTCACTCATTCATTTCTAGGACCTTTCCACTTTATCCCTAACTTTGAAGCTCACAGGTATAAGGTGTTTCCTCTGCAAAATTTTCTATTTTTCATAGGACTGGAGCATTTCTGATCCACAAGCTCTCAAGTTTGCCAAAATCTCAACCCGTCTTTCTTGTTTTTCCCTTAGTTTCTCCCTTGGAGCTTCTCATCCCCTTAGGTGCCTATAATGTTCCTCCCTGATCTTTTCTCTCCTCCATTCACTCCTTCACCTTTGTAGAGGTTGCAAAGTCTCTCCAGGTTCAACCTGCCTTGATATTTTCTTCTCTTCTCCAACCTGGGAGCCAAGAATGAAGAGGAGCC
Organism: Macrotis lagotis; assembly: GCF_037893015.1. Taxonomy (NCBI): domain Eukaryota; kingdom Metazoa; phylum Chordata; class Mammalia; order Peramelemorphia; family Peramelidae; genus Macrotis; species Macrotis lagotis. The sequence continues at coordinate 174,320,034 of NC_133665.1, forward strand.
AAGGGGGGAGAACAATAGATGAGGGGAAGCTTCCAAGTGAAGGATGCTCTGGGGGAGACATCTGTGTGCTCCTGCAGCAGCTGCCTGAGTCATAATTCTGCCTTTTCTAGAAGCCAGAGAGTCTCCTACTTTCTATGTCCTTTTTGTCTTTGCTGCTTGTGTTGTCAGTAGCTCGTCTCTGCTCGATGGCCACCCACCTCACCTCTTATAGTGCCAGGAAACATCTGAACCACAGCCCACATCTCTTTTCTCTTCTTCCATCTCCTAAAGGAGTCAACCTTAGTTGTTCAGGGGTTTCCGAATTTCAGAGAGAGAACTGGAAACATAACCTTCAAGGGGGTTATCACTTTTTGGTCCAGTCTCTCCAACTTTCTTGGTTGTGAATAGGTCTGTGCTCAACTGTGGTGGGAGATTAATATCCCTTGACTCCCCAAGGTTGGAGGTTTTCCAGCTGTTTTAATGTTTTATTATTTTTTCAAGGAAACCCAGACAAAAGAAAACATGAGAACATATCATTCTATCTATCTATCTATCTATCTATCTATCTATCTATCTATCTATCATCTATCTATCTATCATCTATCTATCTAGATGTAGATGTAGATATATATATATTTATTTTTATGTATTTTATACAGATTTAAATATCTCTCACAATAAAATGTTTTCATAATCCCTAATAAGCTCCACCAATAAAAATGTGATTAAAATGCTCCAAAGAGGCTTGGGTTTTGCCTTTGGCAGTTTGAATTTCTCTCCTTTACCCATCATCAGCATGACATATCATGCTGAGCTTTGTCAGCATTTTTGGTACATGGATTAAGTGTAAACATATTTTTAGAGGACTGGTTTTAAATCTCTCAATAATAAGAATGACTGCTGGTTAAATGGGGCAGGTGAAGTTGCCTAATGGAATCAGGATTGTGAAGTTGTCATGGGGCCCAGCTCATTGACTATTGAAACATAATCCTTCCTTCTATTCCTTTTTTTTGAAGAGTGGTATGAATTCATGATCTTTTTTTTTTAAGGTTTTTGCAAGGCAGATGGGGTTAAGTGGCTTGCCCAAGGCCACACAGCTGGGTAATTATTAAGTGTCTGAGACTGGATTTGAAACCAGGTACTCCTGACTCCAAGGCCATTGCTTTATCCACTACGCCACCTAGCCGCCCCGAATTCACGAGCTTCTTAAGGGAGTCTGAGAGGAAAGATTTAATGTCATGATATAGTGGGATCAGTCCACACTCTAAAGTAAGAGGACCTGGGTTCAAATGCAATCTCTTAACACTTAGTACCTGTGGGACTTTGAGTAATTTGCTTATCTCTGTGGTCTTTGGTTTTCTTATCTGTTAAATGGCAGGGTTAAATGATTACTGAGATACCACCCATCTCTAGGTTTATGATACTCTGAATATTAGATCTAGAGGACCTCAAATATATCTTCACAGAATAGTCTGTGATATGCAATTCTATTCCTTTTTGACTGTTTAGTTGTCTAATGATAACTATGAATCCCTCCTCTGAATGTTTTATCACATGTACAAAATAAAATAGAATTACTAAGGAATCTAATTATGTTGAAATAAATACATAATTGTATCTAAGTTCACTGGCACCCTGACTCTGTCCATTGATCTCATGGCTCTAAACTTTTGCTTCAAACTAGTGACCATCCTCAGTATCTTTGGTTTTCATATATGAAATTCCACCAAATCCCTCTCTCATTTCACCTAAGAAATCATGAAACATTATGAAGGAGAGATGAAAATTTCATTTTTTGATTAATTGAAAGGGGACTTTCAAGTATTCCATAGATCATTAAGATTTTTAGAAAAGTTTTCTGTCATTTTATATATGTTTGTATGTATGTATTTCGTGTTGAAAAAAAATTAGTGTTGAAAAAATAAAACCTTAAAATTATTTAGTATTGAAAAAAATAAAGCCTTAAAATTATGAATGCTAGCATCTTATTAAAACAAAAAAGTGACTCTGGTGTCTTTGAGATTATGCCCAACCTGGTCACAGAGATGATTGGTGCTATATGGAAGGAAGTGGTTTTTTTATGGGGGAATTGGGGGATGGGGAGGAATAGGTGAGGGGAAAAGGGGGGTAAAGGAAAGGGAGAGAATCTGCCCATATTTTTATGGTGTTAGAGTTTTGAAACAGTGGTGAGGGTCCTAGAGCAGAAACCTTTTTGGACAAATCATTACCCTCTTTGTGACTTACTTTCCCACCTGTAAAATGAGAATGCTTTCTCAGGTTCCATTCAGTTCTAAATCTATAATCTTATGACTGGTATGAAACATGAAATAGAAGACCTGTGATCCTATACTAGCAGGTTAAAACAAGTGTTGGGTTAATTAGAATGAGGATCATGATAATAAAACTGAATTGTTCATAGACTACACTTTGACAATAAGAAAAAAAGTTTATTCATACTGTATTTTGATTAAAGGAGGGTCATTCTGCTAATATGCATTGCATATTACATATACTCTTAGCACAATGGTTGGTACACTTAATAAACATTTATTGGTTAAATGTTTATTGACTGTCAATTTAGGAACAAATGGATGGGGATATTATATATTTGGAGGTAAAGGTCTTGAGTTTAATTCCCATCTTTGGTTCTTTCTAACTCTATGACCTTATATAAAATATTTAGTCTCTATTAGTCTCAGTTTCCTCATTTTTCAAATCATGGGACTAGATAAAATAGTCTCTTCATTTCCTTTATGCTTAAAATCTATATTCTATGACTAATTAATGTTGAGGAAAAGGAATCTTTTTTTGGGCGGGGCAGTAAAACCTATACTTTTGCTCTGCTATATTAATAAAAAGAAAGAAATGATAGTCAATAAAGTACCTGATCAAAACCAAGCCTTCCACCCAGAAATACTTATGTTATGTTCATTTTTTCCCCTTAGGCCTTCTCTGATTCTTTCATTTGTTGTATTTTTCTCTTCTCCATTTTCTTTCTACTTCTCAGATTTGTAAACATGCTTCCCTCTTCTCCAGGTACTCAGTAGAAAGGTAAACTTCTTGAGGTCAAGGACCTTTCTTTTCCTACCTACCAACTCCCTCAATAGCCTCTCCATAATAAGTGCTTTGTCAATACCTTTCAGATTGAACTGTATGGAAAATAAACATTTTTTCAGGGCAGGACAGCTTACCTATTGCTCCACAGTCACTCTTTCAGTCCAGAATAATCCTGCACCTGGGGCTGAGATTTGAAATGGATGAATTTATTTTTTCTCTTCTAACTTATCATGTAGTGAGTTTTGCTTTAATGGTTAAATGTGAATTCTTTTAAGTCTGAATCAGATATTCCATGAAAAAAGGATTTGAGTCCATCTGAGGGATTTCTTGCTTTTCCTACCCAAATGACCCAACCTGGGAAATGCAGGGACATTTCTGCTAGGTCCCTCCCAGACTATTGACTATTCCTTTTTAAGCACAACAATATATCCACTAGCAAGAAAGGAAGTTTTATTAAAAGAAAGAAGAAAACAAAACAGATTTTATAGAATGAATCACCACTACTTTGTTTTCTTTGAGCTCCTGGATATATACCTAGGAGAAGTGTTTCTGGGTCCAAGGAAATACAGTTTAGTGACTTTTTAGGTTTAATGACAAATTGCTTTTTCAGGAGGGCTACATCAGGTAATCTTTAGTTCCAAGGAGTCCCCCATGGAAACTCTTTTTTTAATCTCTTTCACAAAATTAGGAAACTAAGCCTTAGGGAGATTGTCCTAAGGTCCATCTAGCCCAGGAATATAATTTTATAAATAGGGAAACAGATCCATGGAGGTTGAGTGACATATCCAAGGCTATTTAGGTGATAAGTGAAAGAGCTTCAGAATCCTAAGCTCAATCAATGAATCAGTTAATCATTTGTCATTCATTTGTGTCTACCTTATTCCAGATGAAATTAGAGGGTTAGAGTGAGAAAGGATCTGAGGGGTCATTTATCCAGCCCCTCATTTTATGTGGCACCCTGTAGAAGTATTAGTGACTTGACCAAGGTCACACAGATAGGAGTAGCAGACACGATATTTGAACCCAGGGCTGTGACTGAGTGTAGGTCATTTTTCAAGGCAGTACTCTCATTTGTGGATTGAATGACCTCTTATCCATCATAGGTGTGGTAGAGGATTTCTAGTTCAGGTAAAGGGTGGGCTCCATGACTTGTGAGGTTTCTTCTAAATCAGAGAATCTGTGTTTGCTGTCCATGAGACCTCCCCATTGAAGTGAGATGGAGTCAAAAGACCTGGTTGACAACAAGCCCTTGACTGCCAGTAGGACCTTGGACCATTCTATTTTAAGCCTCAGTGACCCCATCTGTAAAGTAAGGGGGTGTTGGACTACATGACCTAGCTGTTTCCTTCCAAGACTGGATCCGAGGTCCTATGAACCATTCAAAACCCAATTTTATCAGCAAGATGAGGAAGAGTAAACTTAAGCGCTCTTCTTTTCATCAACAGAGGTGGTCTTGTTATCAGGGGGTTTTTCCTGCAGTGTATCATGGGAAGCCAATGCTAGACTATAGAATTGTGAATTCTACTCTCAGAGATGCTTTAAAGAACCATTTTGCAGAAAGAATCCAGTAGTCAGTTAGGCCTATACCCTGATTTTACAGATAAGAAAATTGACAACTAAATCATTTTAAGTGGTTGGGAATCCAACCAATCTTACTATCCATTTGTAATAAACATGTACCTCTGTCTACCCCATTTTCCATATCAATCCCACCAGAAGATATTCCTATGGCACAGCCAGCTTGGATTGGGTAGCTCAGCTAGGTGGCTTAGTAGATAGCATTGCATCAGAAAGACTTGAGTTTGAATCCTGCCTCAGTCACTTACTAGTTTAGTGACCCTGGGCAAGTCACTTTGATCCTTTCTACATTAGTCCTTCATCAATAAAACAAAGTCATTAGATGAAATGACCTTTAAGCTCCTTTCTAGCTCCAAATCTCTGCCCCTTTGAATTTCCCAACTCATTGAAGCCTCTTGGAAAGTGGGTCTTTCTGACCTGTGCCATAATTGTAATCCTATCCAATATAACCTATCTGCTACAAGGGAGGCATCTAGTCTTAGAAAAATGTTGGTCTGCCCTGTGGGTCTTTTCCCATTTTTCAAATGCATCAAAAAGAGAGAGGCTTTGCCTCTTGGGAATAGACTTTAGTGAGGTATCGCCCTTGTTGCTGGATATCGATTTTATTTTTAATGCCAGAAATACATTTTGCTGCAAAGCTATTTCCTGATGACAAAAGCACTCAATACAAGGAGCCCAGGCTTCTCAGTTTGCATTTTGAATTATAAATGCTAAGTTTATAGGTTCATTTATTGGTTCTATTAAAATGGAAACACTGCCCCTCACCCCCCCAATCTTTTTTTTTTTTCAATTTTTAGGTCAAGTCATAATCTGGTTCACAGCATAGATACTGAATTTATGCCAAAGGGGAAAAATCACTTTTAGATGTGTTTATCAAAGTTTCCATAACTTTTGTTTTTATTTATACCAAATTCAAAAAGAATGCTTATCCCCTAATTGGGGTGGTTCAAGAGTGGACCTATTTGATGGCTGGGGAAGGCCAGATTACCTTTTGAGAGCTCCAGGTGTTTCTTATTCTCTGATCCTCTGACTGGTGAAAGACCTCAGCCTGTTTCATGGGACTCATAGTAGATGAGGGTTAGAAAAATGCACATTGTTTGTGTGATGTGTTCCTCTGCCTACAGTGACACCTGCTGAGATTCCATCAGATTGTTATTTCATAATAGCCCTTTCCAGAATTAATTACATATCTGTAATCAGGCAACCATAGCTATTGTTTGTGAGTAACATCTCATCTACAACTGTGAACAAGGAATCAACGCCAATTAAGGGCTGAGTCTATTCCCTGATGAAGAATACCAGTTTGGGCAGCCATCTATCTCTCTTCCTCTCTGTATTGATCATCTCAGGAGGGCTATTGAAAACTGAAGAATGTAAAGGTAAAGGATGGAGGGGATTCTGCCATCACCACCTAAGAAAATAGTGGCATCCTCTTCTGGGTATTTTTATAGCTTCAAAAACACAGACCCCAAAGTCCTTGACCCATCCTGGTGGTTGATCAATAAATATTTATTGAGGAAATGAATTGGATAGTTAGGTAATACAGGAATAAAGTTCAGGCCTTGAAGTTGGGAGGACCTGAGTTCAAATTTGTCTTCAGATACTTAATAGCTGTGATACCCTGGGCAAGTCACTTAACCTGAAACCTCAGTTTCCTTATCTGTAAAATGAGCTAGAGAAGGAAGGAGGGAACCACTCTAGTATCTTTGCCAAGGAAACTCCAATGGGGTCATGAAAAGTCAGGTATGACTGAACTGACTAAATGATGACAACAATAATATTTGGATAGCAATTTTTATGCTACAAAGCATTTTTAGGTAAATTCATTATGCTCCAAAGTACTTTTCAATCTTAAGATCAAATATAGTAGGCAATTAAATGTTTATTGAATGAATTAATGAGTTTTGCCTATGCATAATTAGATACATTAGAGGATTTTGGAGGGAGGGAGGTTTCCACAATACATTTCTGAATTAAATTTAAATGACTTATTTTCAGATATTTCTTTTATCAGTGTAAAAAGGAGATTCAAAGTGGGAGAAGGTATGAATGTGCACAACAGACAACCTAGGGTAGATTCCAGTGTTTTGAAATTGTGAAAAGCAGTAGAATGGAGTGATTGTACCACTAATACTGATAGAGTCTTACACCATCAATTAGTGGATCATGACTTTCAGGTAGTGTAATACTTCTTAAATTATCTCTCCTCAATATATTTACCAAGTTTGTTTCTCCCCATAAAATAGCTCACATTTTCTTCTATTTTTTTTCATTCTTTTGATTTTGTTTTATCACTTCTTGGTGTCTCATGGAGTTATTAGCTTCCACTTGCCCAATTCTAATTTTTAAGGAATTATTTTCTTTAGTAATCTGTTATACCTCCTGTTCTATTTGACCAGTTTGACTTTTTATAGAGTTTTTCCTTCAGGGAGTCTTTGTACATCCTCTTCCATTTTTTTGTGCTTCCTTTGCTAAGCTGTTAACTCTTTTTTTTGTGATTCTTTTACATTATGATCATTTCTTTTCCCAATTATTCTTCTACCTTATTTGATTTTTTAAAAATTCCTTTTTATGCTCTTCTAGGAGATTTTTTGAGGACTCAGCACTAATTCATCTTTTTCTTGTAGGCTTTGAATGTAGCCATAGTGACATTGTTATCTTCATGTGAATTTGTATTTTGATCTTCCCTACCCATAGTAATTTCCTATGGTCAAGTTTTTTTTTTTTGTAATTGTTTACTCATTTTTCCAGTCTATTTCTTGTTTTTTAACTTTATTTTAAAATTGGGCTCTGCTGGGAGTGGCTAGGTGGCACAGTGGATAGAGCAGTGGCCTTGGAGTCAGGAGTACCTGGGTTCAAATCTGACCTCAGATACTTAATAATTGCCTAACTGTGTGGCCTTGGGCAAGCCACTTAACCCCATTGCCTTGAAAAATCTAAAAAAAAAATTGGGCTCTGCTCCTGGAGTGAATTAAGCAGTCCCATCTTTAGGTTAGGAGGGGGCAGCTAGGTGGCACAGTGGATGGGAACACCAGCCTTGGAGTCAGGAGGACCTTAGTTCAAATCTGGCCTCAGACACTTAATAATTGCCTAGCTATGTGATCTTGGGCAAGTCACTTAAAACCCCCTTTGCCTTAAATAAATAATTTTAAAAAAAAGTTTTGAAGAGCCAATCAGTCATCCTTAAGACCTACTGCTGGTTTGCCAGGGTAGGGCCTGTGTTTGATTATGTTCTCCTCTCAGCCCATTGAGACAGACTTTTCAGTTGAACTAAATTGCCTTGACCTGGAAAATTATTTCACACTATCCTTTTATTGGATCTGCCACTCCAGAATTTGTTCTGAGGTGTTATTTTGAAGCTGTTTAAAGGGACATGGAGGAGCTCCCCGACTTTAACATCTTAGTTTCATCTCTCAATAATTATATTTCAATACAATTGATTTTCTTTATAATCCTATTGATTTTATTTGATGCACTACAAACTGTTCTTTGGAGAAGTTCATGGTCATCTTTACCAATTGCTGAAGGAGTCTAGGACACACACAAAAAAAGATTAGAATCCCAGAGCAAAATAATGAAAACTACCAATTTGATTCTAAGCCTGACTTGGTCACTTTGCCCTGATAATTACACTTTTACCAGTCACTAAATTTTGATTTCAACTCTATTCTGCCTTAAATTTATTCTTTGTTTTCTCAGTTCTGCTACGAGACTAAAATTTGCTCAAACCATATTCAATTTAAAAATGCCATATTTAGATGGAGAACATGGCTTTGAGTTCTGCTTGTCTATTCATGGTCTATTTTCTTCATTTGTGATCACAAGCAATGAAGATTGATTTGACTAAGCCAGAACAAGCAGAGTATTGAATCAATGCATCAACAGAAGTTAGTTAGGAATAGTAAAGCAAACACATTTTATTTCATTTTAAGAACTTGAATATTTTGCCAACAAATTGAACATGTTAACCCAAACTAGAATCATCCATAATAAATCTCACAAGATGCTGCCAGCCATAATTGGCATATGTCTCTAAAGGTCCACAACTAAAAAGTATGATGTTGAAATAGATTTATAAGCCCTATGCAGTTGGAAAGGACATCTGAAGTCATTGAATTTGATTTTCCACTCAGCTGTTAAAAAGCTTGAAGCTTCAGCTCTAGCTTTTTGCAATGAACCTGGTCTTATGTGGTGGTAGATTTTTCACTTCTGGAGGCACATTTTTCATTTTTTTTTAGTTTAAAAATTTTTTAAAGTTCTCTGCAAATTTTAAAAAACATCTCTTAGAGAAAGGACTATATTTCCTTGAATGCCTTGACCTAATGCATGATGACTTCATTGAAGAAAATCAAGGATTCCATTTTTATGAGGTCATGTGACCATGATATAAATTTTAGTTTGAATAGAAACATGTTTTTTAAGAATAATAGGCATGGTGGCTAGGTGGAGCAGTAGATAGAGCACCAACCCTGGAGTCAGGAGGACCTGAGTTCAAATACGGGCTCAGACACTTAATAATTACCTAACTGTGTGGCCTTGGGCAAGTCACTTAACCCCATTTGCCTTGCAAAAACCTAAAAAGAAAAATCATAGGCACAAATGGTATCACATGCTTGGCTGCCTAGCTAGTTACAGACTAGGATAACACAGGAAAAGTGGTACTCTTCTCTGTGGAAAGTTGGAGAGAACTAGCAGATAGATGCTCTCCACACCAAAACTCCAGCTTCAGGTCTATGTTGCCCAAATTTTCCTTATTATAATCATAACTGGAAATGTCCCAAATCACTCAGAAGGGAAGGATAGATAAAACTGAACAACCTGGGAATGGGGTCCTTCATTAACATGCTTGTACTTTACTATTTATTTAAGACCTGTAGAAATATTATATTATTTCTAAGCCTGTTAGTAACTTTTGAATTGCTAGACAGTCGAGAAATAAATAGCTTAGGTACAAATGATTTTAAATATTTATATGTACATATTTACATATATACCTTTATGTACACATACATATTTGTTAAACAAATGTATATTATATAGACTTATAGGTAGGGGCAAAAATAAGTCACTAGTTAGATAATTTATCATTAAAAGTTCCCTCACTATGAACTTCAGAGTGAATGAATCTAGAGTGAGCAAATGAAGAAAGGCATGTAAAATATCAGATCAGTTATGTGGTGGTGTGGGTAGAGCACTATTCCTGGAATCAGGAAAACTCCTCTGAGTTCAAATCTGGTCTCAGGCACTTAACTAGCTGTGTGACCCTGGGCAAGTTACTTAACCCTGCTTGCCTCCGTTTCCTCATCTGTAAAATGAGTTGGAGAAGAAAATGGTGAATCACTCTAGTGTCTTTGCCAAGAAAATTCCAGAATGGGGTCATGAAGAGTCAGGCACCCCTGAAATAACTCAACAAATTAAAAGTACCAATTTATTCTTCACTACTAAGTACAATGTGACTGTAAACTAGAAGTATCAAAGTCAGAAACTAGAGCCACTGAACTCTATATAAGGATCCCTGTGGGTCACATGTGGACTTGGGAAACCATATGTTAACATTATGAATGTTCTATTATATTTTTATTTATTTCATAAAATATAAAAATTAATAAACTTGTGATAAATTTACCAATTGCATATTAATCAGGTTCAAAAACTTGGGGAGTGTTTTGGACTGTCATCCTCTGATGCAAATGATTCATTTGGAAAATAATACTTTTGACCTGAATTTGCCAAACAGGAGTAAATCTATTGAATTCTCAAGTTGTCTGTGAGGTTCCAGTGTATTATTCAAGAAAAGATTTGCAGGAAAGCATGTGCAAGAATTTCCCAGTATAGGAAAGTGAGAGCAGATCTTCATCTGTGTAGGTGGGATGAATATCCCTTCTGATAAAATCACAGATTCTTCAAAGTATCCAAGTACGTGCTCCATTTCCTGTAAGGGGAGTATTTAACAGTCTCGCATTTCATAGTCTTAAATTTATGGTGTAAATTTTGTTATCTACAGTAATATCACTGTAGATTATTAATGTTTCCTTTCTTTGTGTAAAAATTTGTTACTTTTACCGCTGAACAAATGCATTTCCTGAATTATTCCATCTAGATGTAAAGGACTTTTAGGGAAGGAAAAAAAACCCGACTTGGCTCATTAGAAAACATTACATGAGTTGCACCACCTCCCTTGGGTGTTTTCTTACAACCATCAGTTGACGATGGTAGTGTTTTGCAGGTGGTGGTTGGACGGACAAAAGAGATGAGCACAGCCCTAATGAACGTGCTGAATCTGTATCTGTTTGGCATTTCTCCCCGGAATACCAGTAAAAGGAAATTAAATCAACTCACGACAGCTATCTTGCACATCTCACCTGGGAAGGTATGCATGAGGTAGGACAGGCTCTGTTTAACATTAATCAGGCTCTCAGAGTCATTACATTCATGAGGAAATGTAATTCACATGTGATTACTTTTTAATTTACTCTGTAATCACATTCCAAGTGAACGGGCCAAGCTTAAAATGAAATTTAAAAGTCAAATACGGCTTTGTATTAAGAATTCACAATTTTTATATGTACTTAGGTTAATAAAGATTTTACAATAACCATTTGTGATGGAACATATGATAATTTTTTTGATGAAAGTTAGTGCCATACCTTAGATAAAATGCATTTGATTTTGGTCCAAGGACTCAACTGGACCCAGAGAGTCTCAGAGATATCCTTTGTACTGAATTTTCAACTCATCTAAACTTTATTTGTAAAAAAAAAAAAAAAAAAATGAGCCAAACAGTTCTCCATCCCAGTTCGAAGTTGCAATGGGCTAATGCATTTTTAATTCCTTTTGTACTCATTAGGGGCCTCCATTTGTTTTGTCTATCAGTAGAGAATGTATGAGACTTCATAATAACTGACTTCAGTTCATCAATGGGGAAGGTCGATGCCTGTAGTAAAGTTATCTTTCTCTAAGAGTGTGGCATTTCAGCTTTGTGAAGTGCTAAGTTGTTTGAGGTTGATCAATATTTCACAGTTAACCTCAACTTTGAAAATATATATTCAAAGACATAGGGTCAACCAGATAGCTGGTTATGTCTGTGGTCAAAAATAAAAGGACTTATCTTCTTGTGCATTTGTAGTAGTTCTAGACTTGAGTATTTCCCAAATCATCTTTTCTTACTTATTCATTACATAGACACAGGTTAGGGGAATAGGTTCAGTGGGGTTTAGAATGAGGTGAGAAGTGAGATAGCCTATAAGAGATTGGGTGATTAGGAATTAATTGGTACATTCAACAGAAAATTGGGTTGGTTGCTCTTTCAAGTTTCATCAGATCCTAAGCTCCCAGCACATTTTATCAGATATGTTGTTATTAAGTCATTTTTCCATCACGTCTGATTCTTCATGATCCTATTTGGGGTTTTCTTGTTAGAGGTCATGAAGTGATTTGCTGTTTTCTTCTCCAGCTCATTTTATAGTTGAGAAACTGAAGGAAACAGGGTAATGTGACTTGTCCAGGGTCACTAGTAACTATCTGAGGCAAGATTTGAACTCAGGAAGTTGAGGCTAGGTCTGGCATTCTACTGTGTCACACACCTGCCCCTTCATCACACACTGAGGGCAATTAATGAATGCCTGTTAAATGAAAGTATTTTAAAATGAGCACAATTTTGATGGGCACATCTGCTTGGAGGTATAACCGAACAATGTAAAGGATGTCCCAAATGTCTTATGGCTTTAAGTTATAATAGCTTAAAATCATACTGAGATATTTGGAATACCTTATATTTTGAAACTAAAAATAAATGACTGTAGTCAAGTCTTTCCATTAATCATATGAATAAACTGAGCATTTATAGAGTAGTTTCTTTGTTTAAGAAAATGGGGAACAAGTGGGAAGAAAGAAAAATTCTTCCAATGAGGAAGACAAGTATTTATAGACAGACAACAGAAATATAAAACAAATGAAAACAAATAGTAGATAAAACAAATAAAGACAAAATTCAGGAGATCACTAGTAGCTGGGAAGAAAAGGAAAGACTTCATAATGATTCTAATGGAATTGCATTTTAAAGGGTAGGAAGCAGAGGGGAGGAATTTATCCCAGATATCTTAATAACTGAGTACTAATTAATGGTTATGTTATTGATGAAGCCCACGATCTCTCTGATTGTATCATGAAACTATGGTCTAGTGCAGGTGAATCCAACCCATGACCCATGGGCTGCATGTGGTTTTCAAAACCCATTTTATTATACTCAGTAATATGGGTTACATTGTAATCATCAATAAATATTTAATTCTATATGTGATGCTGGACAAGTTTTTGTTGGGTGAAATGACCCAGAAGAATTAAAACGTTGGACACTCATGATAGAACATGGGAACTGGGAATCTGGAAAACCCTGTCTCAAGTAACAAGTAATGAGATCCTCGCCAAGTCACTTAACTCCTATTTACCTTTGTTTTCTCATCTGTAAAATGGGAATAATAATAGTGTCCACTTCATGGAATTCTTGTGAGGATTAAATGATATTCTAAGTATAAAGTACCTTTACACATGTTAAAATGGAAAATATGTTTATGATGATTGTCGTTTTTTTCATCGTATGGATGAGGTGTAGAAGACATGTGGTATTATAGAATCATGACTGTAGGACTGGAGGAGAGTCTTCATGATCATCTCTTCTAGAAGTTCTTAACTCTCTGTGTTTCTTCATCCCTTGACCCAGTCTGGTACATCTAGTGGACCTCTTGTCAGTGTTTTTTAATGCAAAAAAGGAAAATACAAAGAAAAAATTATGTTGAGATAAAGTTATCAGAATATTTTTTTTTTATGTTCACAGACATAAGGTTTAGTACATCTGATTCTCTTTAACCTTCCTACTTTAAAGATAAGGAATTCTTTCATAGATAGCCACTCTTTCATGGATAGTCACTTTGAAAGGAATTTCTTTTGTATGGGATGGTTGGCAGAGCTGCTTCAGATGCCTCCATCCATATGCACCATTCAGGGGAACTCAAAAACTGTGTAAGAGGTGGAAAACATCTATAGGTCCATGGGGAGGTGAAACCTCTAGCTACCGATAAAAGTTACTGATAAAAGTCTCTTTGGTTTTCTGATATACAGTATAAACACATGCAGGTGAGTGGTGAATAAATGATATGTGGTGGTGGTTATAGTGCCAGCAGTGATGATAAGGGATCCAAACAAGATGGGAGAAATTGTTATTTCAGTTCAACTTAGTCATAAGACTACAGAAAGAAAGGACAGAACATAAGAAAGAGCAAAGGAAACCAAGGTCAGGGGATAGAAGTAGAATTCTTTTTTTAGATAGGGATTGATTAATTGGTCTCTGAGGTTCCTTCCAAAGCAGAGATCCAAGACTCTTCAATAGAGGTGGCTTAGTAAACCTCTAACTGCATCATGTAATCTAAGCCTCTATAGCAGAGATTTCTTTACTTTCATTCCACCTCAGTAGGAAATGTCTCCTAGAAAATTAAAATGAAGTCCTGCTGCCTCTCCTTTTATCTGCCATTAAAGATGTAAGGTTCTGATTGAACTCATGACCTGGATTTTGGTTTCTCTTCAAATAGGAGCTGACACAGACATCATTCCAATGAATTAGGGCCTGAGGTAGGTCACATCTGGGGCATGAACCACCCCCCCCCTTAGAAAGCACTTTTATTCAGACATGCCTCTCAGCTTTGGGGGAAATTTAATTGTTAGTCTTGGTAGAGTCTTAAGTGCTAAATAAAGTGTTAAATATTTTCTAAGTGCACTTTGTAAATTAGTCCTTTAAAATATGGCATTAAACATTTCTGAACTTTGGACAAAGCTGTATATTTATGCTGTATGGCATTTGATACTTCTTATATTGGCATCATATACTATATTGAGTTTTGTTTAGATCTACCCAAATTGTTTAGTGTGCATGACCACTTTTCAAATGCCCATTATATATTTACTGAGAGAAGAAACAATAAATTAATTGAACATTTGGCCCAGAAACACATATAATACAACCAACCATTTGCAGGTGGATGATTAATAAATACTTTGTGGTGGTGGTGGCTGCAGCAGCAGCAGTGATTGTGATGATGGTGGCTGCAGCAACAGTGATGACGAGGGATCCAAATAAGATGGAGTCAATTGTTTTTCCAGGTTTTTCAGCCCTAGGACTAGGGAAAGAGAATAAGGAAGAACAAAGGAAACCAAGGTCAAGGGACAGAAGCAAAATTCTTATTTAGACATGGATTAACTAGCTAACCTCTGAGGTCCCTTCCAACTAGGAAATCCAGTGATTCTGTATGAGATCATTAATACACCAGAACTGACGGTGGTGGAGCAGTAGACCATCAGGTATGTGGTAGACAAAGAAAGGGGTTCTAGGAACATAAGAATGAATGTGGAAGTGAGAAATCCAGTCCCTAGGCTTATATAAATTAATCTGTCCCTCTGGAAGCATTTTTTGGGGGGTTTTCTACTGAGAATCATTATCACTGTAAGAGCAGAGAGGACTTCAAAATCAGGAAGAGCCTTACAGTTCTCTTCATCTCTTAGTGTTCTTTAGCACTTCACTGTTGAAGAGAAGATGCCAACTTTCCTTGGTAGTGAGCTTCCCTATCCTAAAGTTCCTTACACCAATGAAATCAAAGGTCTGATTCTTGCTCTCCCTGCCCTACCAAACCTTGGTCACAGGGCTACAAATACAAAAGTACTCTTATGTTCTATGGAGAGGTAGGAGAGAAGGTAAAGTTGGTATACAGATACCTCCGGTGGGTTAGGAGACAGGGTGATCAAGAATCAAGAAGACACAGATACTAGAAAACAAGGCAATGAAGAAGATGATCAGGATGCAAAACACAGAAATCAAAAGGGTCCTAAGAGAGCATGAAGTACCAATGAAAAAGTCAAGGTTCAGGGAAATATAAAGACTTGCCCAAAGTCAAACAAATAAAAACCATAAGGAATGAAATTTGAACACAGATATTCCGATTTCAGGGCTAGTGTCGAATTGTTTTACACCTACAAAAGATGGAACAGTAATTCTCAAAGTCTTACCCAGAAACTCCAAAGTAGTTAGAGTTGAGGTCAAAACCATTTTATAGTAGTAGTATTAAGAAATTTTAATTTCTAGTAGGATAAATATCATTAAACATAATCTAAATTAAATATAATCCACATAATTTTTGGCTCTTTGTAGGGTCCCTGACAATTTTTAAGAGTGTAAAGAGATCATGAGCCAAATGTCTGAGAACTTCTGGGAAAGAAGACAGAGCAAGGCAAACAGAGGCAGTCTGATGGGAGGGGGGTCCCAGAGGTCCTTAATTTCCTAGCCCATTTCTATCCCAGGCGGAATCTTGCCACATGCTCCTGCTAGATTGTGGGGGGTCAATCTGCTTTGGGCAGTGTAGGGTCTGGGGGAGGGGGGGAGGGGAGAATGAATATTCAACCTGTGGAGAGAAGAATTACTATTTTCTGGGAACTCTGATCCTGTATGCAGAGGGAGCCCAGCTCCCTCTACCCAAGTCAGTTTTAATGACTGATCCCGGAAAAGGCAATGAGATGGATCAGGTGCAGAGTGGGAGTGAGCCAGGTACCCAATTTTGAACCCTACAATAAGATTGTAAAGGGTCTGTATTTAAAGTAATGGAAGGTGAGGTCTGGAGAGCAGGCAGATGGGGTTCCTGTCTTGGGGAAAACAAAACTGCAGCCAGACACAGGCACCAAAGAGGCAAATCCAAGAGCCAAAATCAAATTCCAAGAAAGCCTCCTCAAGGGGGAAAGATCAGGGGAAGAGAGGGGGGGTCTTAACTTCCAGGTTTAGCAATTAATCTGCCTTAGAATCCCAGTTGCTTATGGTTAGGAAAGACCTGAGTCAGTCTCTTTCATCCTTCCTCAGTCTTACTAGATTGATAATTGATCAATAATGGGGGTGTCTTATGAGCCCCCACCCCTATTCTATCTCCCTTAACCCTTAAGTCAAAAGCAGCTGTGCCACTTCCTGCCAGGCAGAGGTGAGGAACACCAGTACACTGGTTTCACAGATATTTTATTAGTGGTAGTCTTCAGATTATTCAAAATGTCTGATTCTGCTTTTTTTTTTTTTTGGTATTTCATTTTATTGGGAACTATCCATGATGAAACTCCCTCTAACAGTGCAGATTGATACCTCTCTCCAATTTAGAATCTTCAAGCCTACTTAAGTGTGAGCATTAAGTTTTCCAATAAGAATGTTTTGCCTAATTATATCAAAGTTTTTGAAATTAGATTGTGTAGGTATTTGAAGTAATCTGAGATCATTGCATAAATACATGTCCCAGAAGACATCTCTAACTCCAGGCCCACTGCTTGGCCAAGGGCACCAGGTTAAAAAGTAATGGGGAAATGTTTAACAAAATAAACAAAATTGCAATGCAACATAGATACTGGTAATTACTCAGGGATTTGTTTCTATTTGATTTTCACACACTACAAAAGTAGTGATAAATGAATCAGCTTTCCCAGGGTCACACATCCAGGATGCATGAGAGGCAGAACTAGAACACAGCTCTTTTTTCTTCCAATAATTTGCATTATATATTCGACCATAAACTCCAGGAACATGGATAACTGTTTCACTTTATTCATTTATTTACCTATCTATATCTAATTTTTTTACATCCTTATTCATTGATTCTTTCATTTATTTCCTTTCCTTTCTCCTTTCCAACTACATATACACAGCTAGCATATTACCTTGTCCTGAAGTATTTAAGAAATGTTTGTTGAAAGTAGGTTCCTTCTACCCAGAAGATCATAGGATCATGCCTGTATATTTGTAAGGGAGCTTGGAGATCATCAAGTTCAACGCCCTCATTTTACCAATGGGGAAACTGAGGTGCTTGGACTTGCAACTCTAACCTAGACTCCTTGAGAGTCAGAATTATTTCATTACTGATATTTATATCCCAGAAACTATGTGTTTAACATATAGTAAATGTCAAATAACTGCTTACTAATTAAGTGAATAAATCAAGATCAAGACAAAAATAGTTCATCTCTATATTATATATATAAAACAATGATCTCTTAATAACCTCTGGTTGTGCTTGATTGAAAGCTATCACAGCTTTAGGACTGGGAGGGAGTTTTGAGTCCATAAAGTCTAACCTCTTTAGGTTAGGAAACTGAGTCATGGAGAGATTAAATTACTTTCCCATGATTGAATAGTTAGTAAGTGCCAGTGGTGGGATTTGAACCCAAGGTCTCTCATGCCAACTCCAGTCTTTATTTCAATTTGCTTCATATTGACTGGGGAAACTTGATAAGCCTTTGAGCAATTACTTCAATTGGCATAAAGGCTATTCCTACCCAAGACTTTTACTTTCATTATTTTTTGTGATCAGACAATAGTTAACTAGAACCTGAGCCATTCTGTGTCTTTTCTTTCCTGTGTTTTTGAAGTGTCTTTACATGTCGATCCCCAGATATTGGACAGATGTCATGTTATCTTTTTGGATCTTTAGAGCATTTCTTCTCTGCAGCTTCAGGGAGACTATAAGGGGCTATAGGATCTATCCAGGCTCATCATCTCAACATCATCATCACAAGGGAGAAAAGTTCCCAGATGTCAGTTTAATTCACTCCTCAGTTTTGGTGTACTTACCCCCTTGTTGATTTTTTTGGGTACTTATAATCAGCATTATATTGTAGAGAGCAAGAATCTGGATTATCTGAGAAAGGGGGAGGGAATAACTTCAAGCAGCCTGCTTAAGTGAGAGCATTAAGTCTTCCACTAAAAATATTTTGCCAAATTCTAACAAATTTTTGATTGTGTAGGTATTTGATGTAAACTGAGATCTTTGTATGAATACATGCTTGATTCTTTAAAAAATGTGCAGAAGAATATATGCAAAAGCAATAGATAACATTTATCACTTTTTAATTATGCAAGGTTAAACTCAAATGTCACCCCCCAAAAAGCATGTGGTAAGGTTCAAATGAACGTGTTAGTTCCAAATGCAGAAAAGCTTATGCTGCATTATTATGGGTCAGATTATTTGAGTAAACAGACTCATATGGTTAAATGTGGTAATAAATGGGAAGAATGTATTCATCCCTGCTCTCATTGATCAGTGCAGGAGAATCACTAGGCTTGGTAAGAATAATTGAATAATGGAGAGGTGGCATCATGGGGTATTGTGCAGAGAGCTGGCTTCAAAGTCTAAAAGATCTGGGTTCAAATCTTTCCGGAGAAGTCACTCAACCTCCCAGTGTCCACAGATTGTATAATAAAGAATAGTGTTCTGGATCAGAGGGAGGAAGTTTAATTTATTATCAGGAATTTCCTACATCAAAGAAATCATATACCTGGATAAAAACAAACAACATATAATAAAAGAGGCAAAATATTTGAGCTGCACTCCCAAGTACTCATGGATGAATCATGATGTCTGAATATTGTCCCCTTTTATGGATTTCATGATTTCTTGGGAGTGGGTACTATAGGTACTACTCCTCCATGCCTTCTCACCCTTCTTGTGATATTCTTCTCCAGATCTTTCCATAAGTCCACTATAGAGCATTTCCTCAATACTCTGGATCCTATTTTTCACTCTTTTTGTCCCCTAACCTTTTTGGGTACTAAGAAAATTTGTGACCTGTTCATCTGTATCTATTATGAACCCCACAGCTGAGAGAAATTTCAGTGATGAACTTGTTCTCCATATTACAGTATAAGGATGTCCTAGACAAGATCTCCAGAAATGATCTTTGCTCTCTGTTTCAAAAGCTACCAAATCCACTTCCCCCTAAGAATTCTCTCTCTCTTTTTAAGGTTTTTGCAAGGCAAATGGGGTTAAGTGGCTTGCCCAAGGCCACGCAGCTAGGTAATTATTAAGTGTCTGAGACCGGATTTGAACCCAGGTACTCCTGACTCCAAGGCTGGTGCTTTATCCACTACGCCACCTAGCCGCCCCTAAGTATTCTCTTTCACCATTTTTGTAGCTCTGATACTTAGGAGGATTTTCCTAAATGGAGTCTGAATTTGTTTCTATATTTTCTTCCCATTGTTACTGGGGACCAGCAGAACGGATCTAATTCCTCTTTTGTGATAATCCTTCAGATACAGGGTGACAGCTATCATGTCCCCTACTCTCACCTTTCACCAAGGTAGCTCTTCTCCAGGCTTATATATCCTCCAGGTCCTTCAGCTGATCCTTATATGGGCTGATTTCAGTCTTCTCAACATCCCAGTGGTCTTTCTTTGGATATGTGCCAATTTGTCAATGATCATTCTAAATTGTGATACCTAGGACTGAATCCACAATTCAGGTAGTCTAACTAAGAGCAGAGGTCAGAACTTTCAACTCTTCTATTTCTTTAAATCCCTTATACATTGTATTTTATTTTATTTTCACCAATTACCTGTAAAAAACAAATTTTAACATCCATTTTTAAACTTTTGAGTTCTGTATTCTCTCCCTTCTTCCCACTTCATCCTCCGTCATTGAGAAAGCAAGTTATTTGATATAGGTTAAAAATGTGTAGTTATGCAAAACATTTCCAGTAGTCATGCCTCAATGTATCTAGTCTGAAAGTCAGGTCTTCTTTAATATTCCTTTAAATCACTACCCAATCTGCCTTCTCCCTTCAAACCTCACACATTTTTTTGTTTTTGTTTTTTAAGATTTTTCAAGGGAATGGGGTTAAGTGGCTTGCCCAAGGCCACACAGCTAGGTAATTGTTGAGTGTCTCAAGTCGGATTTGAACCCAGGTACTCCTGACTCCAAGGCTGGTGCTCTATCCACCGTGCCATCTAGCCGCCCCAGATCTCACTTAATCCAATTCACTTGCAAGTCATGGCATCACCTTCCTGATGTCATGGAACTCTTTTAGAACAAGAATGAAGGACAAACAACAACAATCTTCCTCCTCCTAGTCAAGCCCATGGACCACATTATAGGTCCATATGATGGTGAAGGAAGTATGGTGAGTGGTGCTAAGGAGATTAATAAAAGTTTCTCATTTGATATAAATGTTCATACTCATCAGGATTTTTAGAAAATTTAAATGAGCAAAAAATCTAGGTTTAAGTAACATTTAAGATATCTTCCATCTCTAGAAATCTTCCTCCTTGGAATAATTTAAACACATAAAAGCTATGCCATCTATCCTTCTCACTTTTATGAATGGACAAGTTGAATTGTTGAACTGGTTTGTGCCTATTGTCTTATAAGACATTCAGAATGTTTGAGTACTCCCCCCCATTTTTTCTTAATCCTATTTTGATGCTATGCTATATTTGTAATCCCTTTAACATTGCCATTTTAAAGAAATTATATTACCATTCTCAGAAAAGCAATTCTGTCTGTTTACAAGGAAACAAGAATAGCAAAGCAGAAAAGAGAAAGTGGGGCATTATTTTGGTTGTATGATGTCATCAGTAAGTAAGTCATCAATCTACATTTACAGAAGTTGTATTTAGCCTTTCTTGGTATTCTGTGCTGGTTGGCTAGGCCAACCACTTTAGAGTCATTAATAGGTTCAGGAGACATATATTCATGGAGACTCAGTCAACTTTAAAGACACTTTCAAACAGTGGTGGGAACAACCATCATCTGATCCAAATGTGGGTCAGATGTATTCCTAAAAGGAAAACATATTCCCTGGTCCTTTTCATCTCTTTGAAGTCTTCCAAAATGGGAGCTCTTTGCAGAAATAATTTCTACCCCTAATTAGCTAGACTGAGGAGCTAGGTTATCAAGAATTTAACAAACTAGTCCTAAGAATATAGACTGTTTGGGGGGTATTAGTTCTTAATTCTTTTCCCTTTACTCTCCACCCTTAAACTCTGGTAATATGTGCTTTGTTTTTTCTTTTTTAAAAAAACATTCATTTTGTTAAATTTTGAGTTCCAAATTCTTTTCTTCCCTCCAGCCCTTCTACCCCACCACCCTTCATTAAGAAGATAAACAATATGATACTCTAGGTTTACTTTTCAATCCATAGAAGAATCTCTGTCAGTTCCAAAATACTTATATTGCCTCAGACCCAATTAACTGAAACTTTTTCAGCTCAGGTGTGTCTCCACAAATAAACAATAGTGTTCATATAGTATCAATAGCCAAGGTCCCCTTTGAAAAGTTCAAGATCATAGATTTAAATCTGGAAGTTAGCTTAGAGGTCATCTAGTTCAAGTTATTTGTAGTTTCCTCACAAGATGGTAAGGAAGGGAGAAAAGCAAAACCATCCCACTGCATGAAACCCCAAGCCAAAGTGATTGATTGTTAGAAGATTCCCGTAAATGATACCAAAATTAAAACATTAAGTGAGTAACTTTAAGCAAAATTACATTGCCACATGCAATTTATTCAGCATTGGGAAAGTAGAGGATTTTAAACAAATGAATACCACAAAGAGAACTGATATCTGGTTGAGTAATATAACCTTCTCCCCAAGCCCCCCTCTCCTCAAAAGCTTCAAAATTGAATGCCTGTCATTTTTCCCATCATTTTGACCTGTCAGAGGGAAAAAAAGAGGTCAGAACTGATCACTGACTATCCCTTTTAACAGACAGAAGCCTGTAATTGAGAATAATTCCTCTGCAATTTGAAGGCAGGGGTTGTTTCAAACTGGCTCTCAAGGGCCAGGCTCGAATAGAAATGCTATGGGTTCTACAAGTGAACCAACTCTCTCTGCTAGGATACTGATCATTTATGATTTCTAGTGAACTGCACGAAATAGGGCTCTACCATGAACATTAGCGTTTTTCCTCAGAATGAATAAGAAGGGTAATCTATTTTTAACATCTATGATGGTCCTCTGTGGCTAAAAGGCATGAAAGTCTGTCCCAGAAAGGCAACATTTGGCATGTGTATACCCTTAAGGGTAGGAAAAAAAAGATTTTTGTGTGTGTCTGTGTCTGCATGCATGTTCAGTAATAGTTGACACTGTATTAAAATTTTAACTTTCAGTGAGAGATTGAGTTGCCTAAAATAGATGTATCCTTCTGACATAATCATAATTTTGATTGGACACTGCTCTGTCCAATGTACTTATTGAGTATTATTGGCTCTTATTGTGATCTGGGTCTAGACTTCCAGCTATATGCAAGCATGAGGAAGGCAGGGACCCTGGCTTATCTAAGCTTTATCTTTTGTGACTAGAAAGGTATTAGATATCTTAAAAGGTATTTAGTGGTATTAGATACCTCAAAAGAGTGCCCAGTCAAAGATTTGGTACTGGAAGGAAGGTTGGTGGTCAGTCAATTAGCATCAATCTGTTGCATATCTTCTATGTATCAGAACCATGCTAATTCATGGTGATACACAGGAGGGCAAAAGACAGTCCCTGCTCTCTAGGAGCTTAAAGTCTAGAGGCAGAGGTGGAGGGGAACAAGAGGAAAACAATAAATTCAAATAAGATATTGATAGGATAAATTGAGTACAAATCCCTGGTCTTAAGGGCAGTTGGGAAAGGTCATTTGTAGAAGGCAATCTTTTAGCTGGGATGTAAAAGTAAAGAGGTAAGTTAGTCCAATTGCTTCTTTATCCAGATAAAGTGAAAAAGAAGAGGTTAAATTATTTTTCTTAAGATCATACATAGTATATGTAAGAGTCAAGATTTGAACTTGATTCCAGATTTAAATATTTTCCACTTCTGACTCTCTAAAAATGTTTGTTGAGCTGAAATGAATTTTTGAAATTATTTATTTAGATTTTAAAAATTCATTTCCATCAAAATTTGATGGAAGCCAAAGAAAGCATTCTTGAATTTGCTGTAAATAATAGATTTAAAATTTATAGACATCAAGGGTCTTCACAACAAGATAATGTCTGATGAACTCAGGAGTGGCCATAGAATGTGGGTTAGAGTATGAGACCTGGAATCACAGAATCAGCCATTCCTGGGTTCAGTTTCTATCTTTCATACTTTCTATTTAAATTGTTTCCATATTTACAAACTCTGATCACAATCTCTTAGTCCTCACTTGATCTCCAATCCCTCTACCCTTCAGTTCTTTCCCTGGTTTTTAACCCCATTTACCTTCCCCAACTTAACCTCTTATTGAGTTAGCTTTTCATACTAGACTCTTCTTTTGAGTCCTTAATCCATCAAGATTCTTATCCTGCAATGCCTTGGCCTTGCATTATTCCCACTATTTTGCTGCTTCCACACTTACTCGGGTGCTCCTGAAGAAAATTGGAAAAATCACAAAATCATTATTGATTAAATCTATTACAGTCTTATGTAATCTCAATCTGATTATTGTAGGGGCAAGGCAGTCATTTTATCATCAATTCATTCCTTCCCTAACCCTTCGTCAAACTTTGCATGGTTTCTCCTTCACTCACCCTCTTGGCTGAGAACTTTGCCTCATATTTCAATGGAAAAAAAGAAGCCATTCATTGAGTTTTCTCCTCCCCTTCTCTTTATCTCATATCCAGATACCATCCTGCAGTAAATTCTCCTTTACCTCTGTTGCATATGAAGAGGTAGTTTTTTTCCTTATTAAGGCAAACCCCTCTACATGTACAAATAATCCCATTCTAGCCTATTTTCTCCAGCAGATTTACCCTGTTAGCATTTCTACTCTCTCACTAATCTTCATTCTTTCTCTATTACCTATAAATATATTCATGTTTCCCCCATCCTTAAACCCCTTACGGTTTATCTGTTCATCTCTGTTACCTGCCATCCATAATCTTCCCAATTGGTGTCTCTGCTTCTTTTCTTTCATTTTCTTCTTTACCCTTTGCATTCTGGCTTCTGATCTTATTATTCAACTGAAGGAGCCCTTTTCAAAGTAACTGATGATCTCTTAATTGTACAATTCCATGGCCTTTTTCTTAATCCTCATCCTTCTCTCTGAAAACTTTGACATTAACCTTCACTCTCTTCTGGTTTCTCTGTTTACTCTGTATTTTCATGCCTTGAATCTCTTCTGATTCTCCCCTCCCCCATCTGTTTGATCCTCTTCAGTTTTCTTTGTTGGATCTTTATCCATTTCTTACCCATTTACTATGAATATACTCCAGGATTCCATCGTGAGCTCCCTTTTCCCTCTATACTATTTTGCATAGTGATCTCCTCAGTTCTCATGTATTCAATTTTAATCATTGTTCTCATATCTACTTACCCAGTTCTAAACTCTTGTGTCTCTCACTGCCTATGGACATCTCAAACTCAACATGTTTAAAACTGAATTTATTATCTAATCCTTACCCCTTGGGGGGGAATTGGGCGGATGATGACTCCTGTTTTCCTATCCTTGTTATTATCAAGGGCATCATCATTTTCCCAGTTATCCATAATCCTAGATGTCAATCTAGACACCTCTCTCTCTCTCTCTCTCTCTCTCTCTCTCTCTCTCTCTCTCTCTCTCCCCATGTCTGCTCTGCACCAAGTCTTAATATTTCTACTTCCATGAATTCTCTTATATAAGTCACTTGTTGTCATCACCTCCTTGGTGCAAACCCTCATCACCTTGTACCTGTAAAAATTTTCTATGTCTTTCAGTTTCACTTTTCTCCTACTCTAGTCCACCCTATATCAAATTGGTCTTCATAAAACACAGGTTTGACCATGTCACTCCCTTATCCAACAAATTCCAATGGCTCCCTATTAGTTTCAGAATCAAATATAAAATTCTCTATTTTGCATGTAAATCTCTTCATAATCTGTCTTCTCCCTTCCTTTCTAGCCTTCTTATGCCTTATCTCTATATTCATCCCATATTATATGATCCAATAATCCTGTCCATTTTGCTGTCACCAAATCTCTAGACTCTGTTTTCTCTAAATGTCCCTTATATCTGGAATTCTCTCCTTTTAACCTCTTTCTCCTGGCCTCCTTGACTTCTCTCCAAATTATAGGTAAATCTATAGGAATAATTTGCCTATGCCACTTATTGCTCTTGCCTTCCCTCTGAGGTTATTTCTAATTTATCTTGCTTATTGCTATTGTTAAATGTGATTTATTATCATTTCCTGATAGAGAATGATGGTGTGGAAATGATCATGGATATTTCCAAGCATACCTACTTTAAATCCAGAATTTATCCTCTGGAAAGATTCTATTCTAAGGGGGCAGGGATGGCCTGATGGATAAGAGTATTAGATTCAGAGTCAGAAAGAATTAGTTTTGAATCCCACATCAGAAACTTATTAGTCATGCAAACTTTTTAGACTTGGTCTTATATATCTGTCAAATGAGAAGAATGAACCAGATGATGTCTTATGATTCTTCAAATTCGATACCTTGGATGCTTTGATTGACCTACTGAACCACTTGGGTATTTACTCCTTAGTCAGATTTTCAAGTACAACCAATTAAAAGGGAGAAATGTAAACATTCAGATGTTTGGTTGCCAAATTTTACCATCTTTATCCTTTTTTTCTAAATTCAATATGGAACTTCTAAGACATAATAAAGATAGAAGAAAAGATTAGTGAATGAAGAGAGGTGAGATCAGAAAGACCTGAGTTCAAGTGCTGTCTCTAACATATACCTGTTGCTTAATTTCTCAATGCTCTTGACAACCCCAACACTTTACATTGCATAGGATCTTCATCAGTGAAAAGGATTTCCTTTTCTTTGTCTTCCTATATTTGTGAAATCATTGGTCCAATCCCTTTAAAAGTCTACAGATCTTTGTGTTCCCAGCTGCTCAGTACCTTGAATGTTGAATACTTAATAAATGTTCAACTTGAAATGAATTTGGCTCCTTATGGACACCTTTATTTGTTTATTTACAGCTACTGACCTCTGGTACTTCTGAGTTATTACTCAACATTATCTTAGAAATCTAACAATTAAGTCAGTATCATGTTTCATGTAGATAAACCAGATCACATTATTATCTTAATCATATAAAATGAGCTTAAATTGCATGGTAGCTGTGCTATGTATGTATTTATAAGGACTATAGGGAAAATTCCAGGGAATAATTTGCCATTTCTCCTTCTACCCTACATTTTCATTGTTACATACTAATAACCTTTATATCCACAATCATAATATAAACTCCCAAAGCAACCAAAGTAATTGTGATTAGAAAATAGGATTTGATCAATAGAACTGAGTAATTATTACTGGTCATGCTAAGAAAGGCTGAATTATATCCTATTTAGAGGGGAAGGATGCAAATGAATGAATCAAATTAGAAAAGACAATCCTCTTCTTAAATCAGTGTTTTCAACTGTCACTGGGCAGCCCAAAGTACATTATTCTTGATATCCAGTGATTTGTATTGAAATAGGACAATATATCTGTATATTGAAACTCCTTTACCATGAGCTGTTTGATTGTGCCTGTTTATTATAGTCTCTGGATAAATGTTGCAGCCAGAGTTGGCTATCCATATCTCATAGGATGCACTCTGGAAAGTGATAGCACACTCCCCACAGACCAAAGACCAATTAATGTGGAAATATGATCAAATTTAGCGATCATTACTGTATGTAGCTCTGATGCACTAGCAATCTCATGGGGGCTCTGACAGCAGCAACGGTGAATAATCTTGGAGCCCTCCTTCACAAAGTCTCATTATAAAGTTATAGACAGACTTTTGTTCTCAGAGGACAACCTTTTGTCTGAACTTCAACATATTGCCAACTTTAATTTTGAAATATTTACCATATTTTCAGCCACATTTCTATTTTATTTTACAAAGCCAACCTAATGACAGGCTTAGGCTGTGTTGACTTGAGTGTAGCATTAGGGGGCTTCAAAGTTAAGGCTTGATTCCAGCAAGGGTTGGATTTTGTTTTCCCTGAGAACCATTGTTTCCATATGTAAACAGGCACATGGAAAGACTGGCTGTCAAACAATTTACTATTCAGTTCCATAGAGGCTCTCAGGAGACAAAAGAGGTTGCTTTGACCTTGTATCATTGTGTTGCTGGGCACGTTTTAATTTTTTCTATAGCAAGCTCTAATTATGATCCCTTTCATTTTTCATAAATTATACCTGAACTCTTACTCCATTGCTAACCAGTGAAATGTAAAAAAAAGGATCACATGGCCTACACACAAACACACACACACACACACACAAATATATCTGAGAAGGGAATTTTTTAAATCTCCCATTAGAATTTTGTGTGAATCAGTTACAGTACAGAAGTGGGGGGGGGGTTGAGGAAGGGGAGAAGCACAAAATTTTTTTTCATTCCAGATTTGTCATTGACTGTAGGCATAGCCAGCTAATTTTGCACTCCTTTTGCATGTATTTTTTGTGTTTCTAATTCCTCTTCTCTGCTTTCACTAATCCATCTCAACACCTTCTTTTCCTGTTGCTCAAATTAATAAACTGGAGAAGGATTAATTAGAGGTTGCAAGTCTTATAGCAAATGCTCAGTACTTTGTACAAGGTCTGTCTCCATGATTATCACTATTATTTTAACAATATAATGTTAACTTATAGAATCAGAGATACCACTCAAGTGCTTTCATTAGATTTATGATTTGGTGATAGGACATGCATGTCTCTTCAGTAGCTGGAGTCCAGATCTCTAAGGGAGAAACTATGATTAAGATTATATAGAACACACCCTTCCATTTCCCTCCAAATAATTTCAAAATAATAATGCAGATCAAATTCTGAAGTGGCAGATTCAATAAAAAGTCCATGTGAGATATTCTTGCAGCCAAAGATAACTTAGGAGGTCAGAGAGATCTGTAGCACAGGGGTGAAGGCTCATCTGGAGCCCACATGGATGAAACACCAGTGGTAGAAGGTAGAAGGGGGATAGCCACCCAGACTTGGGGCACCATGGAGAATGGACAGTGTGGGACAGGAGAAATATCAGAGAGGAGATTAGGAGATAAATAGGAGAGAAAAGGGGAGAGAGACAGAGACAGTGACAACAATACCTTGAGATGTTCTCATACCAGAGACCTGGGAACTGGTTAGAAAGATATTGCATGAAATCCCTGTGCTAGCAGATTATGTTTGCAACTGCAAATATCCTATACCCACTTTGGGAAATAGTTCAAGATCTGAGAGAAACAAGGTCAAGGGAGAGTGAGAGACCAAAGGAATAGCATCACCTTTGGTCCCAAGGATGCAAGGAGCCTGAGGAATGGCATGTATTATAATCCCAAGAGATCAGGACCACTTCCTAGGTAAGTACCAGATTACAAACCAGGAGAGCAAGAATCACACCTCTTCCCAAAATACATAGCCTTGGAAATACTGAAAACTTCCAAACCTCCAGAACTATTGTTTGGGAAAAAAGCTCAAAAAAGCCTGAACCTTGAGACAGTTCTCCTTGACTCATCACCCCATTGTCAGAAAAAGAGTTCAACTTTGATATATGGTTCAAAAATCAAGAAATAGAGTGGAAAATGAGCAAACATCAACAACTGACAATAAAAAGATAGGATGATAGGGAAGATCAAGACAAATTCAGAAGGAGAAATGAAGTCAAAATAGTTACAAAGAAAGCATCAAAGGGGAGGAAAAACGTGAATTGAATATAAGCCTACCAAGAATTCCTAGGACTAAAAAATCATTTTCAAAATCAAAGAAGAATAGTAGAGAAAGAATTAGATAAGAAAATAAAAGCAAAGAAAGAAAATTATGAATAGAAAATTAAGAGTTTGGTAAGAGACACACACACAAAAACACACACATACCCCCAAATACTGAAGAAAATAGTATCTTAAAAACAACTGGCCAAATGGAAAAAGAGGTATAAAAGGAAATTAACTGATGGAAATAACTCTTTGAAAAGTAGCAGCTAGGTGTCAGAGTGGATAGTACATCAGCCTTGGAATCAGGAGGATCTGAGTTCAAATGTGATCTCAGACACTTCATAATTACCGGGCTGTGTAGCCTTGGGCAAACCACTTAACCCCATTTGCCTTGCAAAAAAAAAAAAAAACACCTAAAAAAATTAGAATTGCTCAATTTGAAGCTAAATGAATCTATGAGACAACAAGAAACAATAAAACAAGTTCAAAGAATAAGAAAAACATGCAAATTGGAAATATGTCATTAAAAAAGACAAACTAGAAAATAAATTGCAGAGAGATGATTAAAGATTTATTGGACTACCTATAAGCCAGGATCAAAGACATCATATCACTCAGCAAAATATACACACACACACCACCACTACCACCACCACCAGTGTGGGACTGGGGAAGTAATAGGGAGGATATTGGGGAGGGGAAGAAGAGAGCGGGGGTGAAAGGAAGGAGTGAGGGGAGAGGAGAGATAAAATATCCTAGAACCAGAAGGTAAAATATAATTTGAAAGAATGTACTGATTACCACCTGAAGGAGATCCCAGAATGAATTCTCCCAGAAATATTATGGCCAAATTCTAGAGCCCCAAGGTCAAAGAGAAAATTCCTCAGGTAAAAAGAAACCATTCAAATACCCTACTCAAAAATACAAAAAGTTTAGCAGTTACTACTTTAAAGTAGCAAGGGATTTGGAATTTGATATTCTGGAAAGTGAGAGTTTTAATTCCAAACAAGGAAAGCTTTCACAGCAAAACAGTATAATCTTTCAAGAAGAAAAAAGTTAATTTTTAATGAAACAATTTTTCAAGCATTCTTTCTGAAAAGACCAGAGGTAAATAGAAAATCTGACTTTGAGATACAAGA
The DNA here is from genome assembly GCF_037893015.1 of Macrotis lagotis. Taxonomy (NCBI): domain Eukaryota; kingdom Metazoa; phylum Chordata; class Mammalia; order Peramelemorphia; family Peramelidae; genus Macrotis; species Macrotis lagotis. The sequence goes on from NC_133665.1 coordinate 174,350,239, forward strand.
CTCAAGAAAAGTGTAAAAAGGTAAACATAAAAGAGAAATAAAAACGGACTCAGTAAGGTTAAACCAGCACAGGTAACTTCTAAGAACCTTAACACTATTGGGGCAGTTGAGATTCTTCATAGAAAGATGATGCAGGATTGAGTTGATTATGTTAGTATGATGCAAAAAAAAAAATGGATAGGCAAAAAAGAGGAATACTTGTGGAGAAAGAAAAGAGGAAGAATAGAGAAAATTATCTCAAAAGAAGTACACAAGGGCTTTTACTTGGTTACTTGAATCTATCTCATATCTAAATTGGTTCAAAGATGGGAATACATACATACATAACACATTCAATTATTAATATAAATCTTATCCAACAGTAAAGTAGGAGTGTTAAAACTGAGGTCAAATAAAAGAAGGTATTGGTAAGAAGCAAAATAGATTTTTGAGGAAGGAGAGGATAAAAATAGAGAGGGAAAAAGATTAACAGAAGAAAATAGAATGGAAGAAAATGTACACTTAGTAATAACTGTGCAAATGGAATAAATTCACTCATAAAATAGAAGTAGATAGCAGAGTGGATTAAAAACCAGAATTCAAAAAACATGTTGTTTATGAAAAAATGATGAGAATCATTAAAACAAGGTGCTAGAGCAGAAGCTATTATGCTTTAGATGATATTTTAAAAAAAAGGTCAGGGACAGCAAACTTGGTCTAGAAAGCAAAAGCAAAAAAAAAAGGCCCAATTAAAGGAAATGACAACCTCCTAAAACTATGATAGACAATGAAGTGATAGCAAGATTAAATGTATATGAATCAAATAACATAGCATCCAAATTCTTAAAGGAAGTCAAATGAATTACAGGAGGAAATATCTAGTAAAACTATACCAGTGGAGAATGTAAACTTTCTCCTCATTACCAGGAAAAAACTAACTATAATGAACTAAGAAGGAAATTAAGGAAATGAAAAGAATTGTGGAAAATTTAGATATGATAGACCTGGAGAAAATTAAATAGAAATAGAAAGGAGTATACTTTTTTCTGAGTGGTCTTTGGCACCTTCACAAAAATTGCATATGTATTAGGGCATTAAAATTTCACAAATAAATATAGAAAAGCAGAAATATTTAATGCACCCTTTTCAGATCATAATGCAATTTTAAAAAAGACATTTGATGAAGGGTCATGGATTCAGAGATTAAAAATTAATTGGAAACGGGCTGCTAGGTGGCATAGTGGATAAAGCACCGGCCCTGGAGTCAGGAGTACCTGGGTTCAAATCCTGTCTCAGACACTTAATAATTACCTAGCTGTGTGGCCTTGGGCAAGCCACTCAACCCCATTTGCCTTGCAAAAACCTAAAAAAAAAAAATGGAAACTAAAGAATCTAACCCTAAAGAATGAGTGGAAAACAAAAAAAAAAGACAGCAGCTAGGTGGCAGAGTGGGCAGAGCACTGGCCCTGGAGTTAGGAGGATCTGATACTTAATAATTACCTAGCTCTGTGACCTTGGGCAAGCCACTTAACCCCACTGCCTTGCAAACCTCCCCCGCCCCCCAAAAAAGAATGAGTGGGTAAAGGACAAATCATAGAAACAATTTCATTAAAGGTAAAAATAACATGCCAAAATTTGTTAGGGACTATTTAGGGAAAATTTTATATCTCTATGTATCATCATGCATCAGTGAATTGAAAGCTATAAACCATGCAAATTAATAGAAAAGGAAAAAAATATTTGAAAACCCTATCTTAAAAAAAACAAGTTAACAATAGACTTCCTAAGAAAAAAAAATCCTTAGGTCCAGATGGATTTACTTGTGAATTCTGAGAAAGAACAGATCAATAATTGTGTATGTAGCTTAAAAAGAAAACTGGAAAAAAAAAATGAAAAGTCTCCAATTAAACACCAAAATAGAAGTTCTGAAAAATCAAAAGAGGGATTAGTAAAGTGGAATTAAAAAAAATAACTAATAAAGAAAATTAGAAGCTGATTTTGTGAAAAAGTCAATAAAATAGATAAACCATTGGTTAATTTTATTAAAATAAAGAAGGCAAATTATTACTGTCATAAATGAAAAGGTTGAATTCACCACCAATGAAGTTGAAATTAAAGTAATTATTAGGAGTTATTTTAATTAATTATATGCAGTAAAACTGATGAGCTAAATGGATGAATATTTACAAAGCTATAAATTGCTCAGATTAACAAAAGAAGAAAAAGAATACTTGAAAACCCTATCTTAAAAAAAAAAAGAAATCAAGTCATCATTGAACTTCCTAATGAAACAAATCTTTAGTTCCAGTTGGATTTACTTGTGAATTCTACCAAATATTTGGGAAACAATAAATCCCAATACTAAATAAACTATTTGAAAAAATAGGTAAAGAGTACTACCAAATTCCTTTCATGAAAAAAATATGGTTTTAATACTTTAATAACTAGGGTTAATGAAAACAGAGAAAGAAAACTATAAACCAATTTCCTTACTATCAATACAAAAATTTTAAATAAAATTCTGGTAAAGAGAGGATGAAATTGTAATAGTCTTTTAATTCCTGAGGTATTTCCATTTGATTCTAAGAGTTTTTGGAATAGGGGATTGACATGGTCAAGCTTGTGTTATAGGGGAGTCACTTTGGCAGCTTTATGCAGGATGAATTGAAGAGGTTTGAAGTTTGGGGCAAGGAGACCAATTAGGAGCCTCTTGCTATAGTCCAGGTGAAAGGGATGATGAATGGAAAGAAACACATGAGCTGCTGTGAAAGAAGAAGCAAAGAGATCTGCTATCTGACTGGCTGCTCAAGATGGCCCCAAAGGAAAGGCAAATGGTTTGACTTGCATTTATTTAGATTGGATGTCATGAAATACTAATACTAAAAGCTATCTCCAAGTTGAATGGACTGTCCTGGCCTCAATTTCCAACAGGTAGGTATAAAGATAGGACCAGAGTAGTTGATTTCTCTAGACCCTTCAACTCTAAATCTGTGATCCAATGACTCAGACACAGGAAAGGACATAATAAAACCCATATATATTAACAATGCTTCTCTAAAAATAAGAAAAATATTGCATGCATCATCACATGCATCTTCTACCACTTTCTACAAATGTTTAATTCAATTCAATAAACATGTATTAAACTCTTCCTCTGGGTGAGGTACCACTGTAGTTGCTAGAGTTGCAAAGACAGGAATGATAAACATTATTTGACTAAAAGATGACTTTTGAACTGTTTTTTTTTTTTTAGGTTTTTGCAAGGCAAACGAGGTTAAGTGGCTTGCCCAAAGCCACACAGCTAGGTAATTATTAAGTGTCTGAGACAGGATTTGAACCCAGGTACTCCTGACTCCCAGGGCCGGTGCTTTATCCACTACGCCACCTAGCCCCCCCAACAACTAACTGGTTTTCTTTTTTTGGACATTTTTCTTTTTCTTTTTTGCTTTGTTTTCATTTCAGGAAATCTCAGATGAATTCCTAGCCAGGGAGCTGAACAATAAAGAATTCAGAGTTCTTTGGAATTCTTAGGGGTTGATTTAGATATCTGAGATTGCATAATTAACATGGGTCTTGGCAAGCCTTGAACCTAAGTCTTCCTAGCTACTAATGAAGTCCCCCTTCCCATTCATTATGTTACATCACCTCTCTGGTAAAAAAAAAAAATAATAATAATCATTAGATGAAATCTGTGTTGTTCTAGTGACATCATTTTGATTTTACATATAAACTTTGAGGGGGAGGGTGTTATAAATTATATAGTCTTGTAATTTCATTGTAGATTACGAATATAGTCACTCTATATGGATGACAACTCTCTGGTTAACTTGGGAAAAAATATAATTAATAGAATTACCTTCTTCCTCTTCTCCCCCGCCTCACCTTAACCTATTCTCTAGTCATTTCTCCCTTGATGGGCTATTTATAATCATTCACCGAAGTTGAACCTTTCTGCAAAATATGTTCTGCAAAAAGGGATACAAACAACCCCTATTATTAGTTTGAATTTTATATTAGTTTAAATTTTATATTTATTAGTTTAAATTTCATATTTATATTAAATTTTGCACATTAGGGTCCAACACATATTAACCCTTTTTAATGAATAAGTATGGAAAATTGACTGACTCAGTAAGCTTCTGAAATGTACATAAGACAATCTCTAAGGCTGTATAATGATTAATAATATCAACAATTTTATTTATATACTCTAATTTCATACATTTACCTTCCCCCTTCTTCCTTTTCACTTTAAAATGAAGAGTCTGCAAACTTTTGGGGCTGTTCTCTTTCTCTTTTTAACCCCTTATCTCTTGGTACATTTTATTCTGACTGTTGTGAGGAATGAAGGGTGTTGTTGGTCTTCACAGGGCATGGAGGGAGACCCCTTTGAAATACATTACAAAGGGGGAATGGCCCCAGCCAGTCACAAAACTGGGAGAATTCTCCTAATCTCATTCCAAAAATGACAAACTAGATTAGAAGAAACTAGTCCTTAACTGGTCCAGAGTAACCTAGAGCCTTGGCCTTCTCCTTTGCACATGTTCAAGGTGATCTATCTGTTCTTGCTCATTAGTATAATGAGCAGGGTGGGGGAAAGTATAGGAACCAATGTATCAATTAGATTTGTGACCCAGCCTATGGCTGGCATGAAGGGACAGGAACAAAGTCTTTCAAAATGCATAAAAGAGCTTGTATGATAGGATTTCCCTGCCCCTCCCTCCCACCATGAGAGAGGTGTGCAGTTTTGTTAAGATATCTTAATAAAAACCATTTTAATCACTCTGGACTAAGTATAACACTGTGATTCTGGTGTGGAAGAATCTGAGTCAGTGGCAGAGAATTGAAAAGAGAAAAGTCTGAAATCAAATGTTGAGGATCCAGATAAGATTTTTTCTTAAAACTGGCTGGCAAATGTAGTTCTTCACCTATCATTTCCAGTTGTCTTAGTTCCATAGGCAATTGCATCTTTTCTATCTCCAAGCTCCCCTGGCTTCCTTCAAATAAATTTCAGCTACAATCCTAGGTAAAAGTGACATACAAACCAAAAAACCCTTTCTGGTTCTTAATCTTAGTGGCTTCCCTCTGGGTGTGTAAGTGTTGCTTGTATGTTGTTTCCATTAGACTGGAGCTCCTTGTGGACAAGGGTTGTGTTTTGTCTTCTTTTGTGTCTTCAGAGTTTAGCATGGTCTGGGCAGATAGAAGACATTTAATAAAGGCTGTAGAAGGCGACTGACCCACCACATCTGACAGTGACACAATATTCTGGCCAAATGAGTACCTGGATCTTGGTTGTCAGTGAGGAGGTAAATCTCATTTCCTCTTTCAAACCATTGCTGATTTTTCAGTTAATACTCAGTGTTAACCCAAAATTAAGAATACCCAAACAGCAAAAATTAGGATCTTTTAACGTAAACAAGGGAATTGGAATAGGGGCCAGTAGGCAGCACAGGGTGCAGGAGTGCCCAAGAGGGGCAGAGGGGAGCAGGGGTAAATAGATTTCTACAGAGAAGGAGACTTGGGAAGTGGTCCTTCTCCATCCCCAGCCTCCAGAAGATGGTACATAAGTTGTTTTGCATAACAACTGAAAGTCCTTAAAGAAGGCTGGGGAAGCTCAGGATTGCTAACATCTGGTCTAAAAGGGCTCTTGGTTTTGATTGTTCCTTTTTATGTGGTTTCAGTAGTTCTTTTAACCGGTTTGGGTCACCCTCAGGCAGCTGTGGCAGCAGGCAAGATCAGCTGCATTCAACTTCAGCTTGAATTCTTTGTAATGATCCTTTCATTTGCATTGTTAATTTTGCTTGAAGTGAGTTCATATAAACCTTTCCTTATTGCCCTGAATTCTTCAAATGCATTTTGTTATTGCATAATAGTGATATTTTGTGATGTTCCTGTGTTACAATATCAGCCAGTCCTTAATTATTGGATAGTCACTTGGACACACACACACACACACACACGCACACGCACACGCACACGCACACAAACACATACATTTTCCCCTTGCCTATCTTTGACTTCCTTGGGGCTAGGTGTGTGCCCCAGTCAGTTTAGTTAAATTTTTAGCAAGAGAGATTAAGTAGGCAAACAGTACAAATCAGGGCTTGATTTATAGTTTTGTTGATTGTATAGATTTAAGAAAGTAATGAACAAAAATGTTAATTATACATATTGAACTACAATTACATGCCTACATCCACCCCCCCCACACACACACACACACATAGATGGTAAATGTTTACTGGAACACTTTTGACTGGGGTATCTGCCTTGTAACATCTTTGGGTCGAAGGGTTTCGGTGCATGCCAGTCACTCTTGGGTTCTTTCAGGAAGTGACTCAGAAAATGATTGGTGAATGCAGTCTCACATATTATTCAGTTAGGAAATGAGTAAGAAAGACTACAAGGGGGGCAGGAAAGGAGAAAAGGAGAGAGAGAAAGGAAGGGAGAGAGAGGGGCGGCTAGGTGGCACAGTGGATAAAGCACCAGCCTTGGAGTCTGGTATACCTGGGTTCAAATCCAGGTCTCAAACACTTAATAATTACCTAGCTGTGTGGCCTTGGGCAAGCCACTTAACTCCATTTGCCTTGCAAAAAACCTAAAAAAAAAAAAAAAAAAAAAAAAAAAAAAAAAAAAAAAAAAAGAAAGGAAGGGAGAGACAATAAGGACTCTAATAGACTTTTAATGGCTTTTTTTAGGCTTAGAAGAATTTCTTAAATTCTAAACATCCAAACATCTAATCCATCAAAAATATCCTTAATAAATAGAGACTGTAGTTCTTATAAAATAAGACAGAAATGGATTCTTTCTTTTGGTGTTGATTACAATTCTTTCCAAGGGGAAAAAAGTCAGACTTTCTAAAGGGAAAGTTCTGACCCCAGGCAAAAACAAACTTTAAAAATGAGGCCAAAAACTGCTGGTGTGGACTGGTTGGTGGAAAACTCCAGTCCTTCTTCTGCCAACCAGAAGAGAGAAAAAGACCAAGGTTAAGGAAGGTATCTTATGTACATGTCTTCCCTGTCCAACAGTAAAAGAAGAAAAAAGAGGAGAGACAAAAAAGAAGGCAAAAAGAGGAATCTTTAGTACATTCCTCTTAGCTGTAGGCTTCTCCCTCTAGTATAGTTAGATCATAGTCATTTCCCCTCTTCCTAAAATGCCTATAGTTTTTGCCTTACTTCTTCCTCAAGGCTTAAGGGACTTATTGAACACAAACAAGTAAACAGACAATCCCAAAAAACCTTACTTTTCAAACTCTTGACCAAAGTTGAAGTAATTTGAGGGATGTTGGGATAGTTTGGCATCATGAAGGGCCTACCCTGTTAGGACCAAAGAAGATACTCTTTTTTCTCAATGACATAACAATTGCTTCCTTTTGTTTTGGGAGTAGCCAGGTTGGAGAGACTCATTCCAAACAATCATAAGTAGTTTAGAATCTTAGGATCCTAGAATTTAGAATTGAAAAACATCTAAAAGGTGGTTAAGGATGTAAGAGGGCATCTAATCCAACCATTTTATTCTGCAGATGAGGAACCTGGAGTCTTCCAAGGTTTAACTGACTTAACCAGGGTTGCATAATAAGAATAATGTTTGTCCTTCATTTTCTTTTTTTAAAATTTATTTTCATCCATATGCACATGTATATTTTTAAGTTACAAAATTTCCTTCTACCCTCCCTTCTTCCCACTCCCTCTCCCCTCAGATTAGCATTTTACATACATATTTTGGATAAACATGTTTACATATTAGTCATTTTTGGTATGAGGAATTAAGATTAAGGGAAAGAGATACATAAGAGATAATTTTTATAAAGTGTTCAGATTCTAAAGTATTGGTTTTTCTTTTTCTTTTCTTTTGTTTTTTTCTTCCTCTGGATTGTCCTTCATTTTTGAAGAAGACCACAACATCAAGGAGGTGATGCTGTGACAAAAGCATGAAGTGGATTTGAGTGAGGGAAGACTGTGCTAAGTCACCAGCCTCAGTTTCTCCTCCAGAACCATCTGGGTCCAGTGGCCAGAGATGGATCAGGATGGAGGGTAGTCAAGGTTAAGTGACTTGCAGAAGGTCACACAGCTAGTAAGTGGCAAGTGTCTAAGGCTGGATTCGAACTCTTGTCCTCCTGACCTCAAAGTCAGTGCACCACCTAAGCTGCCCATGAGGGATGCATAGATAGGAAGTAACTGAGGTGGCTTTCAAATTTGGGTCTTTAATCTTGAAATACAGTACTTTTTTACTTCTCATTCTTTGTCAATTGATAACTATTATGATGCTAAATAGACAAATTTCTAAAAGAGAGAGAGAAAGAGAGAGACAGACAGACAGAGAGAGAATTTTGTGGGAAAGAAATGGAGGCAATGAATATATTCTATATTTTCTAAAAGTTTTGTGGTGGAGAAGAGATCACTTGAGGAGATAGCAGGGTTAAGGGAAAGGGATCTGTTGTTGTTCTGGTTTGTTTGTTTAGAAAAGCCAGAAAGTGAGGTTGTTAGAAAAAGCCAGTCTAGAACATGAAGGCCAGGGAGAGGTCATCAAAATCTGGGAGGCCTGGAGTGAAAGGGTTAACCTTCATCTAGTTTTTTGTTTGTTTTGTTTTTGTGTTTAAAATGTGTTTAGACCCTATTTGGAATACAAAGTCAAAAACAAAATTGACTTGGCCTCAAAGAGTTTACTTTTTACTAGTTGGGTAGCAGTGGTCCCTGAAGGGAGGCTTAGGTTTAGGGAGCCACAGGGATTATCTAATAACAGTTCCAGGATTGATGAGGTCTACCTCATCATTTGAGGAGAGAAGATGGAAAGAGATTGGTTGACTTTGATGTGTTCTGTGGAGGGGGCACGAGATGGATGGTATTGATCATTTTAGTAAAGTAGTTGGTGATATATTTACTAAGAAAGTGTAGAAATAATAGGACTATAGAGTTAGGGACTTGAGAAAGCTGAAGGGAATGTAGGGAATGTGTTAAAAGTCACTGTTAAAACAATAAAAAGAAAAAAATAAGTTATTTAGTGCTTTTCAGAACAACAAAAGATACAGCTGCTGTGGGGATGGAGGACTGGTTTTTGGAGTCAGAAAGTTTTGGGTTAGAATGCTATCTTTGACCTATTCAGACTGTGTGACCACTGGTAAGTCACTTTTCCCAAATTGCCCCTAGGTAACTTTCTTTAAAGACTATGAATTGTAAATAAATTACTTTTTTTTTGCCTTGGGGGAAGAAGATGAGCTGTAAGAAATCCCACATAAGGGGTCCTCCCTCCTACCTCCTCTCCTCCTCTGCATACACTTAGCTAGGCTAAGACCAAAAACAAAGCAAAATCAACAACTCACTAAAGTCTCGATTTTTCACTTTTCTGCTGATTGCCTCAACCCCATGGAGATACAGCTTTAAGCTAGAGATAGTCAAAGGGACCTCAAAAAAACCCCAAAAAACAACTGACAGAAATTACAGTGATTTAAACATATCCTTAAAAAAAAAAAGTCAACCACCAAAAAAAAGCCATCAAATCTTTCCTGCTATTTTAACTTTCTATTTCTGAACCCTGGCATTAATAGAGATTAGAAAGAGAATCAAATGACTCTTTTGAGAAGGGGAAGGAAAATATGCATTGACTTAAATCTTCCATCCTGTGAATGTTTACAACTCCAAAGGAAGAAAAGAATCTGCTGACAAGCTCTTAAGGAGCTGGAGGTGCTATTAGAACCTGCTGCAGTCAGGTTGAGACAGCACGGGAGGGCTGGGACGCTGGGAGAGTTGTGAGGGCATGGGCTTGACAGGCTCAATTGACATTCTCCTCCCAAACCCAAGCCCATCTCAGCCAAGCATTTAGCCTTCACTGGGGATCTTGCTTTGCCACTGTGACCCGGGCCACCTTCAATATTACTGTATTATGGTTTTTTTTTTCTTTTTTAGTCACACCATATATAAGAGTTTTATTAATGCATCAGTCTTCTTTATGTTTAACTATAAAATATATGAGAGTAAGGAACTTTTTCAGCTGTTCATAAAGGACCCAGGATAGTGTATGTATTCTGGAGAGACCTGGATCTGTGGACTCTGGCCGAATTTGCTTACTTCGGCTACCCATCCATGGGTTCTGATTAGAAGACATGACACATGACTGTATTTGGATGGGCCATGCTCATACTAAGCTCACCAAGTTGTATATTTTCTTAGACAGTTCTTTCCCAGGTGGATTTTGACTTGACTCCATAAAGAATAGCAGTTAAATTTTGTGGGCAGAGGTTTTAGAGTTGATCACAAGGGCCCTCTGTCTTTGGTTAGAAATAGCTTTTTTTCCTATCTTAGCCATCCCTGTAGGTGGCCTTCTCCAAGGCAGGCAAATGAGATAATATTTGTGAAGTACTTGGCAAAGTATTTATCTTCCTCTTTCCTTATTCCCAAATCATCACCACGAGTCCCAAGAAACAAGATACCATTTGTTGAGTTACTTTAGAACTGGTTAGGTCGTAGTTACTTTCTCTCTCCCTAACGTGCCTATAGATTTTGTCTTGCTTCCTCTTCAAGGATATATTGAACACAAATAAGCCAACAAAAAAACAAACAAAAAACCATGGATAGATTTTAAGGAATGTATGAACTGAGATGGGGGGGTCACATTTTTAATTTAATATAATTTAATCCAATATGATATATATTTCAACATAATAATCTTCCATGCATTTTATATTATGCACTTAATAATATTCCTCTGGGAAGGGTTCTGTAATCTTCATCAGCCTGCCAAAGAGGTCTGTGAGATATAAAATGTTCAGATTTCCTCTCTAGTCCTATACATAGCATCATCAGAGATTCCAAGAGTTAATGTTGTACACGCAGAGAATAATGAAATCAGCACACATTGAAACAAAAATTGTTCCATACACTGGAGAACATGGGTGGGAAAGGCTTAGCCTTCTAATTGATCTCCTGGCCCCCAGTTCTCTCTACTCCAGTCTCTCTTTCATGTAGTTTTCAAAACTGATAGTCTTAAAGTTCAGATTTGCCCATGACAAGCTTTCACTCAAGAAACTTCACAGTTCCTTCTTATTTTTAGAGGGTTTTTCTTGGCCCTTTAATTCCTATACCATCTGGCTAAAGTTTGTCTTTTCAGATAAATTTCATATTTCTCTTCCCCTCCATCCCCCATTCCTTCCAATTTACATTCTAGCCTATATTCCCAATTTCATGTCATTGAAACCCAATCCCTAGCAAGAATAAGGACTAAGAAAGGGCTTTTTAAGTGATTTTTAAAAATTTAGCTCATTTCTATTCCTGTCCTCCTCTCTACCTTTTTGAATCCCTAGAATCCCTTCAGTACCCAATCAATCAAACAATTAATCAATCATCTACAAGCATTTATTGCATGTCTCCTATGGACCTGGTCCTATGCTCGGGTCAAGTTCAGCTAAAGCCAAAGAGCTTTTCCTGATCAGCCCACTCCCCTGAAATTGCTTTGTATGTATTTTCTACAAGTTATCTGTGTAGGTGGGGTTTTTTCCCCTTCCTAATGGACTGTAAGCTCTATGAAGACAGGGACTACTCATTTTTGTCTGTCACCCCAGAACCTAGCACAGTAATAATGACTTGAGTTCCATTTTTCTTTTTTAATTAGATGAAACTATAGAATCAGTTTGACCCATCTTTGTTAGTTTCGGGACCGATGGAAATTCTTTTCTGTTCTCTGAACTTCAACTATCTCATCTGTAAAGTGGGACTCTTTAAGTGCCTGCTTCACATGGTTGTTGTGAAGATCAAATAAGACATGATGTATGAAAAGCCCTTAGTTAATCTTAAAATGCTATACACATGTCAGTCATTATTATTATAGCTTGTTTACAATTACATTGTTATTTTACCATAGAGCCCACTTTGCTAATTATGGAAAAGTAGCTAATTTATTGCAAAGTATTGCCATAAAGGTCCAACAAGAGGGCCCACTTCTGTCTTTTAAAAATCATTCCAGATTCCTTAAAGAATCAACAAAAAATAACCCCATTCAATGATTTGTTGATCATGAACATCAGGTAAGGCAAGAAGCAAGGAGATGTCTACAGTCCCCAAGGTGCTCAGTATTGGGAAGAAGGAGACTCAAGGAAGAATTCAGGTAGAAGAGGTATTCCTTGTCTATTCCGGGGTCTTCCCCATTCTTCTATTAGAAGATGACATCATTCTGGTTGCCTCAAGTCTCAGAACAGTGGAAGAGACTTGGGTTTTTGGTAGGAAAATTTACCCAGGAGCCATTTACAGACCAAGTAGATAAAAGGTGTCTTTTCTTTAGATTGCAAATTCAGATAGACAGCCTTTACAACTTGTCCATCAGTATGGATATTTGGGACAAACAGTTCAGCTAGACAAGGAACTGGACCTGGAGGGGAAATGAGTGAATTGTATTGCCTTGAGGAAATTCCTAAGTGTCTTTAATGGCTTCAAGATTCTTCTGGAAACAAAAGTTCCTCTTTTTTTTAAAAAAAAACACTAATACTCTCCTAGTATTGCTGTATGTTAGAAAAATCTTAGGATATAATAACCTCTGAAGATTTTTATTACTTCTTTCTTTCTTTTTCCTCTCTTCTCTCTTCCTTCTCCTTTCCTTCATTTCTCATTTCATCCCTCCTTCTCTTGCTCCATTTCTCTCTCCCTCCTTCCTTAATATACCTTTCATGAGGACCTCTATCATCCTTCAGCATAAGGAGTGCTGTCTTTAAATAGGCAGAAACACAATGAATACCACAATGTCGTGTCCTGGTGATCACCTCCACAATTCTGAGCTACCCAAGAATCATAAATTTATAGTCTTCAGGTAGCTGGGGTATCCATTAGTTCATCCCACCAAACAAACAAATGAGAAAACTGAGAGATTATTGATTCATGTCTTTCAAACCATATCCTTTTATCTTCCCAGAAGAAGACACTACTATGCCCAGAGAGGCTAAGACTCTTGCCCAGGATCACACACAACTAGCTAGTGTATGAGGCTGAATCTGAGGTCAGGACTCCCTGAGTCCAAGCCTCTGAAATCAGTGTCAATCTTTCTATCATTTTGTTTGCCCAAGGTCACCCAGGACCCAAACTCAGGTCTTCTAACTGCAAATTCAGTGGCACAGTTAAACTTGGACAAAATAGACGTCCAAATTGTTTTATAGTCTTGGATATCCTTGGTGCCAAAGAAACATTTGGATTTTTAGGGATCATTTTCTTTTCTGTTAAAATCTTTTCTTAACAATAGAATATCAAATTCTAAGATTGCTAGTGATTATCTGGGTGGGACAGCTAATTTAGTAAAAGTAGAATTTAAAATTCAGATGATAGCAAAAATAAAAATGACTTGCACTGAGATCCTTCCCTGGCAAGTGAAATTTTACAACAGCAAAGTAATAAAAGGAAAAATTGGAGCAGGGACCTGGTACCTAAGGAATCTGATTAGATCCTTATTAGCTCCTTTTGTTTGCATTTTACAGAACTTTGTACTTTATGGATATCAATTCATAAACAATCTCCATTTGCTTTCTTTTTAATTTTCCTAAAATCCTCTAAGCACCATTTAAAAAAAGGAACTCTGATTTTTAGAGAATGTGTTATATATACTTAGCCATAAAAATCACCTGTTGTGGACTCAAAGAGCCCTGGGATTTGAATTCAGTCTTTCCCCCCATATCCTTAAATTTACATTGCAGTTTCCCATTTAGAGAAGCAATAACAATCTAGAATTCAGATACCAAGACCTGGTAGCCCTTTATAATCGACAGCAATGTCTCTACCAGAGTTCATTTTATTCATCCTTAGCTCCCCTCACAGCAGAGGACAACAAATAGCTACATTAATTTAGAACACATTGCACATGTGTTCCTAGGTCCCAAATAGATGGAGCTATTAAAAACAATGCTTTCTTTCTGAAGGGATTTACCCATTGACCAAAGGGCTGGGACCAGGACTTGTCCTAGCTTTATTCTGCAGCAGTCAAAATTCCATCTTTTTTTTTGTCATTTTCTCAAGTCAGTATAAAGAAGGGAAAGTGAAATGAGGAAGGGGCTATAAGGCAGACCACAGCTCCAACCAGGTAAAAGCATCATCTATTTTTCTGCAGTTCCATTGCAGCATGAACTGTTCTCCTCTATTACCAACTCCCTTTCCTACCAATGTTTTTGTACACATACACACACACACACATACACAAATACACACAAACACATATAAATATATATGTATATATATTTATATATATATATGTAAGAAGAAATTGTAAACTTCTTTTTCTTATATAATGTACAAGTGGGTATTTAATGAATGCCCATTCATTGATTAATTCATTTTCATTTTTTCTTAAGTCAACTTGGTTCAATGGGTTTTGGATGAAAGGACAAGACTTTAAATCTCACCTTCTGCCAGGTTATGGTCTCTATCACAAGTCACTGTAGCTCTGGGTCTCAGTTTCCTTATATGTGAAATGAAAAGAATAGACTATTTGAAGTCTAAGGTGTCTTCCAGATAGAAATCTTATGTTGGCTTCTATTGGTGCACATCAAAGGACTAGATTTAAAACTACAGTAAGGCAGATATTCACCTTCTTGAATTAAAATGAATCACTTTAAAAAGCAAATTTTTAAAAATAGCCACCATTTTCAGGGTCTTAAATTTTAGAAACACTGAACTTTATGGTGTCTCAGGATTCAATCCTATGAGGCAGGTGCTATTATTATCCATGTTTTACAGATGGGGAAACTGAGACCCAGAGCTGTCAAGTAACTCACCAAAGTTCATACAGCTATTAGATGTCAGAGGCAGATTTTGAACTCAGATCTTCCTGATTCCAAGTTCAACACTATTGCTTTGAAATAGTAATGTGGAGTGTTGCTTGAGTCCCATGCTCATCCTTGTACCCATTTCTTTCTTGGACAGTTTTTTTTTTAAATAATGATCTTAAAAAACTAAAACAAAACCACAGTTCTGGGTGAAATCTAAAGAAAACTGGTCATCTTTGGTTTGGGTACCAGCTCTACCTCTTTCTAACTGTCACCCAAGACAAATCATTGGATTTCTCTGGGCATTGGTCTTACCATTTTAGAAATGGTCAACCTTGACCATCTAACAATCTTGTAGTGCCAACTTGACTTACCAGTCTCATTGTCATATAGAGAAGTGGGTGGCATGGTGGTGTTCCTTGCTGGAATGTGCTAGTGAATCCACTTAACCAGCTCCATGATGAGTGGGAAAGAAGCTGATCAATCTGTGTGTGTGTGTGTGTGTGTGTGTGTGTGTGTGTGTATGTGTCTGAGTGTGTTTCCCTTCCAAGACAAAATGGCATTGAAAGGCACCATTCTACATAATAGCATTGTAGGCAATACAATTATATTAACTAGACCAGAAACCATTTTGACATCCTGTAGATGAAACAAACAGACAGACCAGAAACAAGCACCACAAGTAACTTGCTGCTGTTCAGTTTTTAGGAAATCTTGAAAATAGAGAATCTCTTCCCAACAGATGAGGTTTGAACCAGAGAAACCCCACATTTTGCATGTATGACAAAGAATATACAAGCCCTCATTGACACAATCCACACAAAAATACATGATGCACATACCATACACATGCATACTTACATACATACATTCTTTTACCTCTTGCTTTGGGCACATTATTTTGGGCATTATTACTTCTAGAAAGTGTGTGTTCTATATATTTGCTCACCATTCTTTTGGGTCCTGAGCTTGGATGTCTTTTCTGCCAGCCTTTCCTAATGCATTTCTTTTCCTTGATAGAATTCAAGTTTCTTAATGTCAAAGGTATTATTTTTTTTATTAAAGATGAAGTGTTTAATGAGTGCTTTTTTCATTCATTCATCCAACCATTCACTCATTCATTTCTAGGACCTTTCCACTTTATCCCTAACTTTGAAGCTCACAGGTATAAGGTGTTTCCTCTGCAAAATTTTCTATTTTTCATAGGACTGGAGCATTTCTGATCCACAAGCTCTCAAGTTTGCCAAAATCTCAACCTGTCTTTCTTGTTTTTCCCTTAGTTTCTCCCTTGGAGCTTCTCATCCCCTTAGGTGCCTATAATGTTCCTCCCTGATCTTTTCTCTCCTCCATTCACTCCTTCACCTTTGTAGAGGTTGCAAAGTCTCTCCAGGTTCAACCTGCCTTGATATTTTCTTCTCTTCTCCAACCTGGGAGCCAAGAATGAAGAGGAGCCAAGGGGGGAGAACAATAGATGAGGGGAAGCTTCCAAGTGAAGGATGCTCTGGGGGAGACATCTGTGTGCTCCTGCAGCAGCTGCCTGAGTCATAATTCTGCCTTTTCTAGAAGCCAGAGAGTCTCCTACTTTCTATGTCCTTTTTGTCTTTGCTGCTTGTGTTGTCAGTAGCTCGTCTCTGCTCGATGGCCACCCACCTCATGTCTTATAGTGCCAGGAAACATCTGAACCACAGCCCACATCTCTTTTCTCTTCTTCCATCTCCTAAAGGAGTCAACCTTAGTTGTTCAGGGGTTTCCGAATTTCAGAGAGAGAACTGGAAACATAACCTTCAAGGGGGTTATCACTTTTTGGTCCAGTCTCTCCAACTTTCTTGGTTGTGAATAGGTCTGTGCTCAACTATGGTGGGAGATTAATATCCCTTGACTCCCCAAGGTTGGAGGTTTTCCAGCTGTTTTAATTTTTTATTATTTTTTCAAGGAAACCCAGACAAAAGAAAACATGAGAACATATCATTTTATCTATCTATCTATCTATCTATCTATCTATCTATCTATCTATCATCTATCTATCTATCCATCTAGATATAGATGTAGATATATATATATATTTTTATTTTTATGTATTTTATACAGATTTAAATAATCTCTCACAATAAAATGTTTTCATAATTTTGTCCTTGTTTTCCTCAGCATCAAACATAGTGCTTCTTCTGTAGAAGGTGTTAAAAAATGCTTGTTCCTTGATTGGAGAATTCCACATTTCATGTTGCTAGTCTCACCTTTCTCTAAGGGAAATTAGATTTAATAAGTATAAATGCTTATGGGAGGGTGGCTATAGGTTGCATTAGGGTTTTTATAAATTAGATTTGATGGGAAAGCACATCTTATATTTGGACCAATCTGGTGTAACACAGAGAATTAAGGAGAAGGTATTTGAGAAAACTGGCAATCACTAAAGAAATTATTTTTTTTCACAATAGAATAACATATATGAGAATTTTGGGGAAGGGAACTAACCTATGATATTTAATGTATTTATTGTAAATCAGAGGAGACATTGGGGGGAGAAAAAAAGAAAATATCAGTATTTCATTAATCTGATATAGCTATTATGGAGAGGTAACATAATATATAGAGAGGTGGCCAGGAGTCAGGAAGAAACTGAGTTTATGTGTTTATAATGCATATGAGCATTGTGACCTGGGCCAGCCTCTTAATTTGTTTGCCTCAGTTTCCTCAGTTATAAAATAGGGCTCATAATTAGCATCTACTTCACAGGTTTGTTGTGAGGATCAGATGAGGTAATATTTGTAATACTTAGCATAGTTCCTGGGATAGGAAGCATTCTACAAGTATTAGCTATTATTTATTATTATTATTTTTTATTATTACTCTTAAGACTATAAATTACACAGCACATACTCATATGAATTGAGAGGAAATTTCCTCATTGGAATACCCTACAACTACAATAATTAATTCATGCTTCAAGTTAAAAAATAGAAAGAGAAGAATAATCACTATTCCTATTTGAGGTTTGACCCACTTCATCTGTCACCAAATGGTGCTTTATGTGTTCTATTAAATCAGGTTCTAGGTGAATTTATTTTTTGTGGCTCCTTCCTATACAGAGAAACTTCCCATATGTTAACCATACAGCTAACACAGTAAGCACTCTATAAAGTTAGATATCACCATTGTCATCCTTCATGATGCTTTTTAACTTTCACAACTTTTCAAGTAAGTCCCACCACGCCATGGGAACCAAGGTCGAACTTCCTACTCATTCATGAGAAGGTGCCAACAAGATAAACCAGAATATAAACAATAAACAAAAGGCAGAGAGCCAGAACCAGAGTTAGTGCCAGCAGTTAACAGAAGCCCATGAAAAGTGCATGCTGATTTCCATTCCATTGATGGGTCCCATACATAAGTAATTTTCCATTGGGAGTGAAAGGGGGTTGGGAGAGAAACCATTGGCAGTGGGGGCATCAGATGTGCTTCTTCTGACTTTCATCTGCATAGGCCTACTCCCTGGGATGCTGCCCTCTGGGCTCTTGCACCTGTATCATTTGAGGGTTTTGTCAGCATCTGACATACAATCTGGTTGATGCAAATAAACAGTCTCTTCCCATGCACCCAAGCTTCTGAGAGGAAAAAGTTGTTTTGTCTTTTTGCTTCTACTGGCTTTGCCTGCTGAATATTTCATTTCCACTAACCTAGGTAGGGCAGGAGGAGTGGATTAACATCTAGACACTTTCAGGGGTGGCTAGGTGGCACAGTGTATAGAGCACTGGCTCTGGAGTGAGGAGTACCTGAGTTCAAATCTGACCTCAGATACTTAATAATTACCTAGCTGTGTGGCCTTGGGCAAGCCACTTAACCCCATTTGCCTTGCAAAAAAACCTAAAAAAAGAAAAAACATCTAGGCACTTTCATCCAGTAATTCTCCAGGTTATTTGGTTAATTT
Source organism: Macrotis lagotis (assembly GCF_037893015.1). NCBI lineage: Eukaryota > Metazoa > Chordata > Mammalia > Peramelemorphia > Peramelidae > Macrotis > Macrotis lagotis. The sequence goes on from NC_133665.1 coordinate 174,368,874, forward strand.
AATTATTTTCATTATACATATAATATAGTGTATAGTATACACCAAAATGATGCAAACGTATCAAATGTAGTCAATGTGCCCACATAGTTCAATCTTTGTCTTATTTTTTCCATTTTCCCTTTATCACTCATATTTTTTGTCTAAACCTATGATTTTATGATTCTGGGGGGCTTGCTCCATATCAGTGCACATTTGCAATTGGGCAACTTAGAGACTTCAAGAGAAATCTAGACTACTCATAGTTTAAATGCCTTGTCCAAACCTCCAATATGTATGTCAAAGGAAGGGTTGGGTTTTGGTTTTTTTGGTAGTGGTCATTTTTGGCCTCATCTCATTTCTTTCTTTCCCAAATTTAATGACTAAATGGGTGTTGACTTAAACTGTGACCTGGAAAGTCCTAGTCTTCCCCCTTCATTCAGGACTATCGCTCATCCTGATTCATGTCTGGCACCTGGCTCCAAATGACTCTGGAGGAGAAAGTGAGGCTGTGACTTTGAATATATCCCCTCATTCAAATCCAATTCACTTTTATGTCATGCCATCCTCTCTGTACTTCCAGATCAAAGGACAAACATCATCAAAGGCAGGGCTAACTCAAGTCAGTCCCTTCCCTAAAGGTCCCTATACACTTTGCCACATCTCCTCATTTCATATTTTAGGATGTCCTAAATCACATTATATTAATACACTATTCAGGCATTATTTGGCTGTAATATTGGTTCTAGAATTTTGCTATCGCAAATTTAATAGTTTTTAATATTTCTGCATATGGGTCTTCCCCTACTCCCATTTTGTAATTTTTTAAAGATAAAATCATTACAATGGATTCACCACCCCTTTGTCAGTTTTATGACTGTTTATTGCCATATTGTTTCCCAAAACCTTTATACCAGTCTGCAATTTCACCAACAATGTATGGATGCCTATTTTTCCTCAGATACACTATTATGGATTTTTAGCTTTTTTTTCACATTAGAAGAAGAAGTTATCCAAGAAACATATACTAAGAAGAGAAGAATGCTTAGTCATATAGTAAAGGTGAGAGATGACAGGTATGGTCAGAGTATTCCATAGATACTCAAACTGTCAGGACTGGACTTCCTCTAGCCTATTGGTTGGATTTCCCCTGGAGTACTTATGAGAGAAAGCACCCAACACTTAAAATTCTATTTGGCCCATGGCAAAAGTTTAAACATTATTTATCAGTTGACTGACAAGAGTCAGCCAGGATGAGAAGGAAAGACTACATTAGGATCTGCATTGTCAAAGGAGCTTTAAATATTTTTAAAATTTTTTTAAATTTTTATTTAAGGCAATGGGGTTAAGTGACTTGCCCAAAGCCACACAGCCAGACAATTATTAAGTGTCTGAGACAAGATTTGAACTCAGGTCCTCCTGACTCCAGGGCTGGTGCTCTGTCCACTATACCACCTAGCTGCCCAGGAGCTTCAAATCTGATGAAAGCAAGATACATTTTAGTGTTCTGGTTTTTTTGGGGTTTTTTTTGCTACTTTGAACTTATCATTAACTATGCTAATTTAATGAAGCAGATTTGCACTAAAGACTGAGGCACAAGGGAATAGCTAAAAGAGCTTGAATTTAGAGTCAGGAGAGCTGGATTTGAATTCCACTTCAGATGGGGACCATCTGCCTTATATCTTATTTTGTTAAGAAATAAAAGTTAAATATTCTGAAGAGATCATGAAAAGGGCAAAAACATCACCTGCACAAAAATCTTCATAGCAGCCCTATTTGTATTGGCAAAGAATTGGAAATCAAGTAAATGTCCTTCAGTTGGGGAATGGCTTAGCAAACTGTGGTATATGTATGTGATGGAATAATGTTGTTCTATTAGACACCAGGAATTCAGGGAAGCCTGGAGGGATTTGCATGAACTGATGCTGAGTGAGATGAGCAGAACCAGAAAGACACTGCACACCCTAACAGCAACACGGGGGTGATGATCAACTTTGATGGACTCGCTCATTCCATCAGGGCAACAATCAGGGATAGTTTGAGGGTATCTGTGATGGAGAATACCACGAGTATCCAGAGAAAGAACTGTGAATTTAAACAAAGACTAAAGATTATTACCTTCAATTTTTTTAAAAAAAAAGTTTTGGGGGGGCAGCTAGGTGGTACAGTCAATAGAACACCGGCCCTGGAGTCAGGAGGACCTGAGTTTAAATCTGATCTCAGACATTTATTAATTGCTTAGCTGTGTGGCCTTGGGCAAGTCACTTAACCCCATTACCTTAAATAATTTTTTAAAATAAGTTGTCTTATGTACTACATAATTTTGCTATCTCTAATATTTTATTTCTTCCTCAAGGATATATTTTTTTCTCTCAACAAATTCAATTTTGATCAATGTATAACATGGAAACAATGTAAAGATTATCAGATTGCCTTCTGTTGAGGGGAGATAGGGGGGAAATTGTAAAATTCAAAACCTTACAAAAATGATTGGTAGAAACTAATATTGTATATTGGAAAACAAGTAAAATATTTATATAAAAAAAGAAGATAGTGTTAAATTCCCCCATAATCAAACCACTTTTCTTCCCTTTGAGACCCATTTTTTTCATCTGTACAACTGGGATGGGGTAGAAATGAAAAACAAAGAAGATAATTCATGTGAAGTGCTTGCTAAGTCTTCAAGTATGTTAGAATTGTCACAGTCATTGTTGGCCAGGGCCATTGTCAGACTTATCTGTACATAAGTATCATTACTCCATGCCAAGAGCCTTCTGGAAAAGCTAGTCATTTCTCAAAGGAAATAAAGTAGTCAATGTACTTTTGATGCATTAGTCTGCTATATTTTAAATGCACCATTGTTAGGAGGTTTAAAATCTAACATGTCACCACTTCCAAATTGTTAAAAAGTTTGTTGGTGACTTCGAGACTTTTCAATGGACTAGAACCAAATGTTTTTGCCCAGTGGTCCTGCTGAACAATAATGCATTTTTGTTGTTGTTATTTTATCCTTTAGGGAATTTGTGAAAGATAAGGACTAAGGTTTTGTCTGTCATCCATTCTCACTGCTCTGAGGTGTACATTGTAATTTCACTAATGTAGCCACTTAGGCCTTCCAAAGTGCCATTACAGTGAGGAAAAATAGTTTAGTCCCTTCTTTTTGTTTGGTTTTATTTGTCACATTTTCCCCCATTCTAAGGTATTGTCTCCTGAAATAGATGCACATTTGCAATTATGCCATTATCTCTGAGCCTGGTATGCTCTGTAGTGAAAACTCAGGTCCATGTCATTATTTGCAGTATAATGGCAGGGATTCAACTGACCAATAATCCCAAATACTTTTCTTCCTGCACTTAAGCCACATTAGTTTGTAGTCCATATAGCAGCATGTCAAGGTTTGGTATTTCAGAGTTTTACAATGTAGGCATTCAGTGGGTTGTACAGTGGTTACCTTGGATCCTCATTCTTCTTCCTCCCAAGTAGTTAGCTCTTCAGAGTAAAGTCACTGGGGTTTATGGACATTGTGTTAATGCTAGATGCTGGTTGTTGGTGAGGGAGAGAACTTAACTGCCATTGTCCCAGGACATAACATTTGAAGGGACCCATAAGAAACATTCAGAAGCCAATGTTTGAATGTCAACTTAGGTGGCATATAGGGTATGGAAATTTAAAATTTATTCGGAGTCAAATGTTCTCATGGGCAGCTGGTAGCCAAAGACCACTTAGTGGTAGATGGAAGGACTCTCATTGAGTCTGCCTTAAGGGCATCCAATCAGACACCTCCATGGCATACTCCTGGGAAAGCACCCCAAAAATGGATCTTCAAGGCAACAGTGATTTCAAAAATAAGAGAAACCATTCCCTGGATTATTCTGGTGCAATGGAAGGTTTTTGACACAATCCAAGCTTTCTCCTCATGTGTCTCAAAATTGGATGAAAATTGTTAGTAAAAGTCACATAATTATTCTGATCTGGTTTGCTATAAATTGCACTTTTTAACTCCAACTGGACCCTGTTTGCTTTTTGGGGATGCCTTGACTCATTTCTCATCAACTGTTCATTGATTTCCTCAAGACATTCTAAAGCATTTCTCTCCCATCTGCCTTAGATCTTACTTTGCTAAGAAGATAAAAATTCCCTCAAGTCCTCTCCTCTCTACCTAAAAAAGGCCTCCATCTCTTCATTCATCATTTCTTTGTTTCGTCTTCCCCTTGGGAGGGATACCTCTTCTTTTGGCCAAAGCTAGCCATTCTACCTAGATCTTTGTTTCTCCCTATATCCCCCATTCAAATATAAACCCTCATCTTTGATAGAATTGTTGTATTCTTTACAGGTATATTCTCATTGCCTACTACTGTGCCTGAAGATAGGATCTTTTTTTTGTTTTGCAGGGCAAATGGGGCTAAGTGACTTGCCCAAGGCCACACAGCTAGGTAATTATTAAGTGTCTGAGACCGGATTTGAACCTGGGTACTCCTGACTCCAGGGCTGGTACTTTATCCTCTGTGCCACCTAGCTGCCCCTTGAAGATAGGATCTTTATGAATACTTGTCAATTCTTTGATTACCTTCCTTCCTCTTATAAGCAGTCAGTCCACAAACATTTCTTAAGTACCTACTCTGTCAGACATTATGCTAAGGACAGTACTTCTTAAATAAATGAGTCAATCATACTCTCTTGCCTCTTCAGTCTTTCCTTCTTTATTGGTTCTTTTCATTTTATCTATAGTTACATGTCTTTGTTGTGTGTTAAAGTTCACTATAAAACCCTTGACCTTGATACACTGATGAACTACCATTTTATGTCTCCCTTCTTTTTCTTTGCCATTGTTTTAAAAAGAGTAATTATTACATTTTATCAACTTCCTTATCACCCACCTCAATCTCTTGAAATTCCTCTTTCATCCTCATCAATCTACCAACAAATTGCTGATCAGTCAATTTTCTTAGTCTTCATCATCCACGGCTTCTACCCAATATTTGCGCCTTTGGACTACACTTTCTCTCTTGATGCACTGTCTTCCTTTGACTTTCATGCTTCTGCACTTTCCTACTTCTAGGAAAGTACTTCTACCAACTTTTCTCCTTTACTTTACTCATTTGGATCTGTAATCTTATATACAAGAGACTGAAAAGGCACTAAAGAGAATTAAGATGAAAACAGTAACTAGATTGGATCAAGTATATAGAAGGGAGATCCATGCCAGGGAAAGAAGAATTTTGAGGGTATTGAAGGATCATCATGCCAGAAATCTGAAGAAGGGAAAGATACTTAAGCCATGGAAAAACTTTCAGAACTTAATTAAAAAAAAATTAATTGTCAATAACTATATACTTCTTCTTTTTCCTATACAAAATTTTCATGGGAGTCAACTCTAGATGAATTTGGGGTATTAGTCACATGAAGATATTAGTAGGGAACAAGCAGGTTTTTGCTAGTGATATTCAACAATTAACTTACATTTTTCTTATTTTTTGATTTTTAAAGTTAGCTATTCTAGGGGCAGCTAGGTGGCGCAGTGGATAAAGCACCGGCCCTATAGTCAGGAGGACCTGGGTTCAAATTTGGTCTCAGACACTTAATAATTACCTAGCTGTGTGGACTTGGGCAAGCCACTTAACCCCATTGCCTTGCAAAAACTTAAAAAAAAAAGGTATCCCAAACTTCTTTTCTCAATCCTCTAACTAGGAAGAGCTGAATTCAAATCTAGCATCAGATAGTTATTAGCTATGTGACCTTGGAGAAGGCTTTGGTTCCTTCATATAAAATAATGATAATAATAACCTATCTTTCAAGGTAGATTATAGTCATTTGTGACCCTACCTTGTTTCCTGGGATAGATGATTAATTGGACACCTATTTTATACCAACCAATATTAATCAGTTTGGCATGATTCCATAAAGGTAGTGATTATAAGTTATGATATTAGGCCTCAGAGCTATGAACTGCAGATTGTAAGTTCATTTATTTAATCATAGTAAACTTACTAGAGGACCTCCATTCTTGTTTTTACCTTGTTATGATAATCAAATCCAGTAAGTAGCCCAGCTATTTTTCTTACCCTTCTGTTCCCTGTCATCCTTCTATTGCCCAACATGGGGAGATGACCATGAGCACTTGGCAAATGAGTGACCCTGGTTGCGGTCTGTCTGCCTTTCTACCAGTTCATTGGTGCACATAAATGTTTTGATATCTATTTATCAGCCAGCCCATGGTTCTGCTGCTCTGCTTGGTTGGATCTCCTGAAAAGTCAACATAAGTCTATCAAGGTCTGTTCATTAGTCCATTTGTCAACCAAAGGGATTCTGTATTTTGTGTAGATCTTCCTGGAGGATCAAGAGTACAGTCTGCCTCATTTGTATTATGTGGGTATCAAGCACCATAGAACTAAGACCTTGAATGAAGGAGATACCTCAGAAACTGAGGAAGGTCTGAAGTTCACTTTATTGAAGGGAGCCATGAGCCCTTTAGTAAAGTATCATTGGTTCAGAGCTCTGCCTCAATTTCTTTAATTGCAGGTTGAGCAATTATGGACCCTACACCCCTTTCTTAGGTCATACATTTCTTAAGGGATGAGTCTAACTTATCTTTTTGTTTCTTTCAGAACTTTGCATGCAGTAGGCACTGAATAGATGTTTGTTTAATTGAATTAAAACATGTGTTTTGTAAATGGAATTTAGAGTTAAACTAAGTGTTTTAGTGAAGTGGTTGGAAAATCTCTTAGAGTAATTATAAAATCATAAAAAGTTTGGTCCCCACTCATTTGGAATCTTCTTTAATTAAGAATTTATATGATATGTTTTAGTGGATAAAGTACTGGAGCTGGAGTTAGGAGAACTGAGTTTGAATCCTACCTTGGATATTTATTAACTGAATGATCAGAGCTAAGTCACAACCTTTATGCCTCAGTTTCCTTATCTGCCAGTTGTGGATAATAATACTTGTACTCTCACCTCAATGAATTGTTGTATAGAAAAAAACCTTAGAAACCTTTAAAAAATACCTCAGTTACTTTGAAGTTTTCACTCTATCTAAATAAAGATTGACTATTCATGTGAATAGTGTAATGTTTAAACAACTTAAAGGAACAAACTGTTCAACCATTTTAGAAGCAACCATTTACATCTAAACAATTCATATGCTAATGACGGATCATTAAGATCTGATCATTGAAGCAGGTCCCTTAAGGGTCTGGGCTAAAGCAACACCATTAGTCTAGGTTGAGTGACCATATGTACAGAACCACTTATATGCTGCAGCTGGCCAGAAAGCACAAATTCCACCACTGGTCATCAAGCCTTGCTTCACGTCTACACTTGTCTGAACTTAGGAGGATAGAATAGCAGTCTTGGAGGCAGGAAGATATGAGTTCAAAACTGATCTCAAATACTTTCTAGCTGTGTGACCCTGGACAAGTCACTTCATCTATATTTATCTCCATTCCTCATCTGTAACATGGAGACACATTGAGAAAGGAATGGCAAAGCACTCCAATATCTCTGCAACAAAACCTGATGGACAAAGTCCACAGGGTCTCCTAGAGTGGAACATGACTAAATGTCTGAATAAAAAGAACTGCCATATATGAAGTTGTTTACAGATTGTCTCACTCATTAGAAAATAAGCCCTTTGAAGGCAGACAGACTATATTTTTGCTTTTATTTCACCAGTGTTAACCTGATACATAGTAAGTTCTAAATAAATGTTTATTGACATAGGGTCTTATTTTGGTACCAACTATATAAAATGCGTTATACTAGGTGCTATAAATATACATATATACAAACATAGATAGAGAACAGTGACATAGTCTTGCCCTCATATTTCAAGGAGTTAAAAAACCTATATATGTATAGTCATAATGAAGAATATGATTGTAAAATAGATGAAAAATCCAAGAATGTGAATGGTCCATTACATCTGGTTTAGTAATGGAAAAACAAAGTAAGTGGGGTATTTATCCCTTATGGTTTTGTTATTTATCTATTGAGTCCTGTTCATGTGTAGGGAATAAAAATTGGGGGGTATAGGTACATATTTTTTTGAGCTAAGTTCTACCAATTAATATTATAGAATATATCTGATTCTTTTCCAGTTACTTATTTTATGTAATCAAGCTGGCATCATGTTTAGAATAAAGAAACTTAGAACAGATAGATATATTCCTGATGAGCAGCTCTAAAACAGAGGTGCCCTAACAAAAGTTTGAGTTGATGATTTTACATGGATATTTTCCAGGTGCTTGGGGAAATAAGGAAAGTAGGAAGAACTGAATTACCTATCTAAATGCATAATTAATTGGAATAGTTTGTTGAGGATTTTGCCTGAACACATGTATGTACTTTCCTTCTTTCTCATACTTCCCTCCATTGTAAGGACAGCTCTTAGGATTACATGGCACAACATGAATCATTAACTGCAAGACCAAGCTAGATTCTTGGACTCTTGAAGGGAATAATCCCTCTGTGCTCTATTTTGGTGTTCAGTTCTGTGGGCTGTGGTTTGAGAAGATCATTGATAACAGAGAAGGTACCCAGAAGAGTTAGTGAAGGGCTTTGAATCCATGACATAGGAAAGACTAAAGATGGTTGGCCTGAAGGAGAGATGATTCAGGATGGGGATGTGCTTGTTGGTTTAGGTGTTTGAAAGGTTGTTGTGTGGAAGAACAAAAATGCCTATTCTGTTTAGCTCCAGATGATAGACCTAGGAGTAATGAGTAGTAGTAGCTGATGAGAGTGAGAGGGTCTACTTTCTAATAATTAGAACTTTCCTAACAAGGGATGGTTTTCCTCAAGAAGAATTGGATCGGGGCGGCTAGGCAGTGGATAAAGCACTGGCCTTGGAGTCAGGAGTACCTGGGTTCAAATCCGGCCTCAGCCACTTAATAATTACCTAGCTGTGTGGCCTTGGGCAAGCCACTTAACCCTGTTTGCCTTGCAAAAACCTAAAAAAAAAAGAATTGGATTCTCATCACTGGAGGTCTTCAAGAAATGGCTGCATATCCATTTGCCCGATATGTTATCATGGAGATTTTTTTCATGTATGGGCTGCATTAGATGATCTTTGAGGTTCCTCCCCAACACAGAATGAGCTAGGTAACACAGTGGATAGAGTGCTGGTAGACCTGGAGTAAGGAAGAGCAGTAAGTTTATTAGCTATATGATCTTAGCCAAGTTCCTTAACCTCTTACCTCAGTTTCAGAGTATAATATTAGCACCTATCAGTTGGGTTGTTGTGAGGATTGAATGAAATCATATTTGCAAAATGCTTTAAAAACCTTAATTCACTATATAGAGGCTAGCAAGTATTATTATTTATTATTATTTTCCATTTCTAAAATTCTCTGAATGCATTATCACATCATACTGAATAATGTATTGACTGAGGCAAGTCTATGATAAGCTTGTCTCTAAAAGAGCATTATCCCAGTTTCTGTTACTAACAAAGGAAGAAATAATCTGAAAGAGGAGAGCCAGTAGCCTACAGTATCCATCACTTTCCAAAAATAATATTTGTTTTAAATTTATGAAGGAAAGAGAGGAAAAACAACATTGCTCCAGAATCTTTCATGCCATGAGAAATTATAAAAATATAAACAAGAGAGAGCAAATTAAGAAACAGAAACCTTTTAAATGATTGATAGGGGAGGATGGTTGGTTTGTGGAAGGTATCTCATTTTGCCAGGTCCCCAAGCTACAGCCTGGTGTAGTCTTTGGAAAGCTTCCATTTTTACAAGCTCATTAGCTCTAAAGGAGAAATTGGCCATTTGTTTTGTGTTTCTCTAATTAACCTTGCCAGAAATCAGGGACTGGAGATTGTGTCTCCTGTTTAGATATCTCAGAATAGTCACTCAAAGTTTGTTTTAGAGATTCTGCTTGTGAGCCCAGATAATCAGCCTGGCTAGCCTATTAGGAGTGTGGGACGCTGACTGACCTATTGTAAGCAGCTGGCAAGAACAAGATGCTCTGTGTGTGTGTATGTGTGTGTGTGTGCATGCGCATGTGCACATGTGTCTACACACTCACAGATGGTAGATAACAAAGTGGTTTATTTATGGACCAAAAGGAATCCTGGTCATTTTTGTCTATATAAAATGTGATTTCACCATGAATAAAGACTTTCTATTAGGCAGTGAAAAGGATCAACTTTGGTACCTCTTGTTTTTTTGTGTACAAAACTTTAAAAAAGTTGTACACAATAGTCCCCCATTTCAAGCATTTCTTCTTTGGGACAGAGTTTGGTCATTACAGTAAGAGTTAAAATTTTGTTGTTACTATTCTTCACATTTAAAAAGTTGTAGACATTGTGCTTTTTGTTTTTCCTGCTTTTGCTTGTGTAATTTTCTAGGAATAGACTTCACTGTTTATAATCATATTTGTATGTTTATCTATACTATTCAAGAAGTTTTGACCTTTTTTTTCTAATTTCCCATTCACTTGTGAAGATGGTCTTAATTTATCTCAGAACAAAACAATTGATAAATCCCATTCCTAATTATGGTTGACAGGTTTTTCTTTTCTTTTTTAAGCAATCATAGCACATGAACTCTATTTCTCTGACTTCAACTCTAGCTCTTTTCCATACATTCTCTTGTTTGGAGAGATATTAAGAACGCCAATGGCAACTGCCTTCCTCTTGCATTCACTTCTAGCACCTGGATTCCACATGGAGTCATGGACCTTTTCATCTCTGTAGATATATATAATGGATGTGACTGATGAGAGTAAAGAATAGGGGGTGATTGCATTGTGGTTGAAAAATCTGGATGGGGGTGGCTAAGTGGTGTAGTGGAGAAAGTGCTGGCCCTGGAGTAAGGAGTACCTGGGTTCAAATCCGGTCTCAGACACTTAATAATTACCTAGCTTGGGCAAGCCATTTAACCCTGTTTGCCTTGCAAAAACCTAAAAAAAAATTCTGGATGACCTGAAGGATGGTTATAACCTTGACAGAAATAGAGGAAATGGGAGAAGAGATGAATTTTAAAGATAATTGAAATTGAGCTCTATTCTGGACATAACCAGTGATGCCAATAAAGCATTCAGTTTGAAATATCCTTTAGACTATTGGTGATTTGGAACTAGAGCTCAGGAGAGAGACTCTGCCTGGATGTAGAGACCCAAGAGTCATTTGTGGTAACTTGTGATATGTGTAGCTTCAAAGGCAACCTTTGAATATCTATTGTTGGGGCCAGAAAAAATAAAACAAAACAAAACATATTGCTCAGCTTTTCCATACATCCCAGGAGTACGAGCTTTGACAATAATAACCTTGGCTGAGACTGCCAGAGAAGTGCAGGGATCCTTTGTCATGAGGCACCATGACATGGTAGATCATTTGAGAATTTTCCCCCTTGTCTCAAAAGCACCCTTGAACTGTACTTTAAGTCTTTCCTGAAAATCTCGGAAGCTTTGGTAGAATCTCACCTTGCAAATCATGAAATGACAAGATAGTGTTTAAAATCTAATGTCTGCAGGGGCTTTTGCAGAACCTTCCCTCAAGAGCTTTCTAACAGGATTCACCAAAAAGAAAAAAAAAATAGAGAAGAAAAAAGTAGGTCTGTTGAGTCCTGGCTATTGCTGCAGGGCTAGTATCAATTGTTAGAGAAATAACCTTTGACTTTCTGTCTCTAATGTAGTCACAGGAGATATGCTATCACACAATATTAAAATAAATAAATAAATAAAGACTGACATTCATGGGAGGCAGAGTGAATTCAGAAATATTTCCTTTCAAATGAAGCTTTTTCCTCTTCCTCTTTATTGATGGTTAAATCAATAATCACAAGCAACATTAATTCCTAAGTATCTACTTTTCCCCACCTCCTCTGCTCACCCCAGGTCTCTCTATGAGGCAGGAGGAGGGTGGGCACCTGTTCTCCCAGGGTTCTCAGGGGAGGATGTTCCTTGAGTGTCAGGGAGGTGGACCCAAGAGTGGTCCTTCACCTTGAAGCTGGCAAGCACAGATCATTAGCTCCATGGTTGGTATTGGCAGGGATCCATTGACAAGAGCCCTGCATAATCAGAGTGCTTATGGAAACTGTTAATAGACTATGCACTTGAAAATGAAGAGCAAAATCTGCTCGGTATGTTAGATTAATTAAATCAGCCTAACGGCTGGAGAGAAGCTAGAAGATATCTCTCCTGAGGGAAAAAGTCATTAGACCAATTCATTCCCCAGATCTTTCTAGCAGGGTTTCCTTCTTTATATCTTTTAAAGGGGGCTATTGCCAATCCCTCTCTTTTATACCAACAGCTTTCGCCATTGTAATTTTGGCCACTTGGTTATGGAGGATATATAATTACATTTGTAGGTTCATGCCCCAAATGAGGGCTGAGCCCTCAGTTTTTACCTCTGAGAGATTGACCAAGTTGTAAGAGATTTCAATTATTTTAAGAACTGTTTGATAAGGGGGAAGGGAGAGAGTGGGGTGAGCTACTTTCAATTCTAAGAGAGGATAGAAAAGAGGAGAGGAACGGGTTCTCAGTAGTGCAGGAGGAGGAGAAATAAGGACTAAGGAGGATTGCTAGGTTTTAGGAAGACTGAAAGGAATGAGACTTGTTTGTGAATATGGCATTGAAAGACATTTCTTAGAACTCTGGTGACAGACCAGAGAAGTACAATCACAACAACTGGGGGCCTAGAGGACTCTGAAAGTCTTGCCTAGAACAAATATGCCAAGATAATCCATGGATCTTTCTTTTTCCTTTTTTTCCCTTTCCTTTCCTCTCTTTTCTCATTTTCTCTCTCCCTTCCTTCCTTCCTTTCTTTCTTTCCTTCTTTTTTCTTTTTCTTTCTTCCTTTCTTCCTTCCTTTCTCTTGTCTTTCTCTTTCTTTGTCTCTTGCTTCTTTCATTCTCTCTTCTTCCTCTTCCCTTCCCTTCCCTTCCCTTCCCTTCCCTTCCCTTCCCTTCCCTTCCCTTCCCTTCCCTTCCCTTCCCTTCCCTTCCCTTCCCTTCCCTTCCCTTCCCTTCCCTTCCCTTCCCTTCCCTTCCCTTCCCTTCCCTTCCCTTCCCTTCCCTTCCCTTCCCTTCCCTTCTCTCTCTGTCAACAATCTGACCAATACAGAAAACTCAACCTCCTAAATAATGGTGATGAGCATTATAATAATGCATAAAGTTCAAGAACGAACTTCATGTTGAGTAGATAGCAAAAATTATTTCAAGGGCCACACAACTAGACACCAGATATGAACACTAGGTTGATAAATTCATTCAGTCTCAGACCTGAAGATACTTTTTTTTGAGATTGGTAAAGTTTTACTTAGTTCCTAAAGGACTTTTCTCTCTATTCACTATGCCCTTCCTCAGCCCCTTATCTTTAACTACTGAGGCAGTTGGTTGTTCTTGTTGTCAAAGGACAAGGTAGAATCAAACACATGTCTCCAAATGAAAGTACATATGTATATATTCTGTAAAAGCCATGCTGAAGTGTTTTCATTATTAGTAGAACTTTGGCATAGTTTAAGATCAGGAGATTTCACTAAAAACGTTTACTACTCCTTAATCCATTTAGAGATGTCTTGAAACTGCCTATGTTTGATTTATAAATGAAGGTTCAAATGTTTTTTGTTCTTAATAAAAAAACAATAATAAAATAATATAATACTACAAACCATATACTCTTCAAGTTGAGCTTGAGAAAAAAAGAAAGACAGAACATTCATACTCCTAAATCTCTTGCTGCGTCTACCATAGTGCCAAACTTTACTTACCTTCAATCCTTATACAGCAATGATTTTATTGTTATGGAAGTTTGTGGTAAAAAAAAAAAGTCCCCCTACCAAAATGATGCCTCTGGCTTCACAACTTAGGAGTTCTTTAGAATTGTCTTTTATACTGAGACATTAAGAAACTTGGGTAGGGTCACAAAGCTACCATATATGTCAGAATCAGAATTTGAACCCAAGTCTGTCTGACTCCATGTTCAGTTAGTTTTCCACCCACTAAAGCATGCATTAGTTTGGTTTTTCTCTTCCCTCACTGAAAGGTCTTTTCCAGTCTTCTCTGCTGGATCTTCATCTAACTATGAGTATCCTTCAAGGCTTCATCACGGGAACACTTCACTATTTTCTCTTTTGTTGACCCCCTGAGCCCCCATTTGTTCAGTTCATCTCTACGCAGGTAACTTCCAGCCTCAGTCTCTCACCTGAGCTCCATTCTCACAACACCAAAAGCCAATTATGCATTTTAAACTGAGTACTTTGTTAGTAGGTCAAACTCAACCTGTCGCAAACAGAATAGAGGTTGTTATCTTTCCTCCCATCCCCAAATCCTTGAGTCTTCTAACTTTATTATTTCTTTGGAGGCACATAAGCCTTTTAGTCATTCAATTCACAATATCTATTAGATATGTCTCCTCTCCACTTACATGGCCACCACTATGTGAGTTCCTTGCTAGATCACCTCTCACCTGTACTATTACAATGGTCTCTTAATTGTTCTCACTTCAGTCCAAATTATCTGTCACTCAGTACCCAAAGTGTTTTTCGCAGGCTAGAAGTTTGATCATTTAATAAACCAAAATGACTCCCTATTATTTCTAGAATCAAATATAAACAACTCTCCCTGGCAAATATAAATATTTCTTAATCTTGCTTCTCTCTACCTTTCCAATATTCTCAAATATTTGCTTTCCCTCTAGGTGTTCTATAGCTACACAGTACAGTAGTAGTGTCCCACTTTCTTTTCTCCATCTATAATACTCCATCTTTTATTCCCACTTCTTTGCACAGGCTATTCCTCTTTCCCAGGAATGTTATCCCTTATCTTTGGCTGTCAGAATTCTTGGCATCCTTCAAGATTCATACAAATGCTACCTTCTGGAAAGGGATTTTCCTCTTCCCTCTTGAAGCTCATTTTCTCCTCTCTAAGGATACCTTGAACCTCTTTTGTTTGTATCTTTTGTAACTGTTGGTACAAGTAGGCATGCAAATGTTTGTTTCCATCCTTCAGGGAGACCCGTGCCATGCTCAGTCAACTTTAAGACATTCCCAAGACTTGCCACATTACTAGTTGACTTGGTTTTCTGGTCAAATGTGTCTTTGTGGATATCTTTTGTGCCCCCTTTTTGCCCACAAATCATCTTTGCTAATATGCTGCCATCCATGAATGTGCACTATGGCCCCCTCCTTCGGGACGCCAGTTTCTGAGTTTTTGTTGTTCCATAATTCATAGATAAATAACATCACCAAGAGAATACTGCTATTCTCAGGGGCTTTTGTGGCAGAGAGCATCTTGGAATGATTGAAAGCTCTGTGCAGTTCCTCACATGGGAAAAGAATTAGCCTGTTCCCTAATCATTCAATTCTGGACTCAGCTCATTGTCCATCTGCAAGGCCTCTTCAAGACGTAAAGACTGATTGATAAAGAGTATTCACAAACACACACAAGAGAGACACAATCCATATTTATTAGAGAAAACATCAAAAATCCGCAGTTCCCTTGTTGAGTTCAGTGCTTATTGCAGACATCACAATATTGGGAAAATAAGAGCCTAAATTAAATAGAAAATGACCCTTTATGGTAACAACAGAGAGAAGTCAAAACTTTGTGTCTTTCAAAGTGGATTTCTTTGGAGAGAAAAGATTTTTAAAAGCATTTTTTTCTCTTTTCTCATTTTTTGCTAAGATAGAGATCACTATAATCCTGTTTCAAATTGTTAGTGTTCATTTTGGAGATATGACTGACTACCAACCTTGATGATAAATGTTCGAATCCCTCAGGTTATTGCCAATAATGCCCACATATACCAAACTTGAAGTAAAAAAGCCTTCAGATAACAGGCTAAGGGGGTTTGCTATTGATGCTGATGACTTCTCTGGTTTCCTCTGCATGCTCTGGAGTGAGTCCTGGTTTCCATTTTAAACCACTAGATAAATTCTGTCTGCATTCTGGAGAGCATTTGAATTGAATGCACTAGAAACAAAAGAACCTAGCAGATCAATCAAGTTTAGTTAGTGTCCAATTGGTCACATCTCCTTCAAATAATGACATTCCTAATCATTTTTATGTATCTTGGGCTGTTTTGGAAGACTGGTGAAGCCCAAATGCTCTCCAGAAGAAGCTTTTCAGTGCATAAAATACAAGAGAAAATTATTATAAAGTAAACCAATTTTATTGAAAGGTGGTTACCTATCCAACTATTTCTCTCTCTCTCCCCCATCTATAGTTAAAAAAAAAAGTTTCATGAATCCCAGGTTAAAGCCCCTTCTTTAGAGACTACCCTCAAATTTGCAATCAGGAAAGAGTGGAGTAGGGCAGAATATATAAACTCTTTGCTTGCTTTGTTATTCAGAAATAATCCCCTTATTCACCCCCCTTATTGAGTCTAGTTTGCTACTCGATTATTACTTGGCAATCCTCTCAGCCAAAGAACCAGTATCAATGAATCAACAAGTGTTTATTAACCACCTCTTATGAACGAGGCAGTGTGCTTGGTTCTGGGAATACAAAAACAGTAAATGTCGTAATCCTCTTCATGGAGAGCTTACATTCTTTTGGGTAAGCTAATAAAGAGAATGTGTGTATGTGGGATGTGTATATATTTATGTGTGTGTATACACGAATGAACAAATGAAAACATTTATTAAGAGCTTACTATGTGCAAAGCACTATTCTAAATACTAGGACTAGAAATAGAAAATAAATAAAAATTGAAAATAGACAATTCTTGTCCTTAAGGAGGATGTTCTAATGAGGGAGATAATACTTGTAGAAGGTTCCAAGTCCAAGTACATGGAAATATCTTATGGACCTTAAGGTAGAGAAGGAAAGCAAATGCTCATACTTCTTTTGAAAAGTATTTTCCACTGATGAAATTTTATCACTTTTCTCTGTTGAATCTTTTAATGGTGCCAAGACTTTGATGTTCCTTTCTGGATCTTGATTTCTTTCTCTGATCCCATAAATGGAAAAAAAATTTATCTTCTTTGCTTTTTCTGATATCATTGTGGTGAGATCTTCAAATGTTTTCCCAAGTTGCTTAAATATTTGTCAGTGTTTTTATAAATTCTGAAATGACTTCTCTAGGTATTACTCATTAATGTTGATGTTTTTAGCAATTGATGGTCCAACCCATTAAATTAAATCATTCTTTATGTTATTATTTTTTCTTGAATTTTTATCTTTAAGTTCTAAAGGATAATAATGGATAATAGTTTAAACACAACCATCATATTCTGGCAAAACAAAAATATCACTCACTTTTCAGAAGTGACTCCAAATCTCCTTTTTATGTATGAGCTATCTTTAGGACTTTGTAAAAATAAATATGAAAATTTAATTTTCTATTATTTTTCAATTAAGCATTTGTTTTCTCTTTCCCTAATTTCAAAGAAGAGAAAAAGAAAACTCATTATCAAATGTCCTTAGTAAAACAAAACAAATTCCACATTGCCCGTATCCAAAAATACATATCTGGTTCTGTACCTTGAGTCCATCATCTGTCATCTCTTTGACAGGAGGTGGGTAACTTTTCTTTATAATCATTACCCCTTAATCATGACTGGTCATGTCATTGATCAGAGTTCAGATGTCTGTCAAAGCTGTTTTTACAATGTCCTTTTTCTCAGATACCTGCCTCATTTTGTGGTAGCTTTTTTTGGCAAATCCTCCTACTGAATGTGGCAAAGTGTGGGTTTCTAGGTTGGGGGGGGGTCCTCTCTTAAATGACTTTGGCATTCACCTTTTTTTCAGATAAGAGGAAGCAACCTGCTTAGGTGCTTCTAATGGGCAATTAGCACATTTCTGCCACCAGTTAATGCTGCCCCACAAGCAGAAATTCAATTATCTAATTAGACTTAATTACCTACGTTGTTTCTGTTTGCCGGATGATCTCTGGATATCTCCTTCTACTTTCCCAGCCACTTGGCTCTGTGTGACCACTGGGGGACCAAGCTTAGTATAATCATGTTATATTCATGGCTATAGATTTAGAGCTGGAAGAGATCTTAGAGGTCATATAACCCAACCTTATCCTTTTAAAAATAAGGAAACTGAGGCTGAGAGAATAAAGATAAATAGTGTTGTGTCCCTGTTTGGACACCAATATGATGAGTCCCTTTTTCAGACTCCCTTATCTTTCCCAGATGAGTGTTGGGGGGTGGGAGACAGGGAAGACAAGTTTCTCCCTATACACCAAGGTCTCCAAGGTTTATTTACCAAAATACTAGTGCTTAAATACCTTTCCAGTCCCTTAATCCAGTCCTTTAATCCACTCCCACTCCAGTGGCACTTAGCAAAACAAGACTCTGGTGCTCAAGGATACCAGGTGAAGATAATTTACAGTGCTCCCACATACAACCATCCCTAACAAGATAGATGATGAATGATGGATGGATAGATAGATGGACAGATTGATAGATCGTTCGATCAATCCATTGATCAATAGATGGATGGATAGATAGATGATTCTTGTCCTTCATTACCTAAGAAGACCAAAATGACATCACTATGTTAGAAACAAATTATTGAATGTCTGTCTGTGGCTGAGCAAACCAAAGAAAGCTTGGACTACTCTACACAGGTCAAATAGTCTATGTGAGCATCTGAGAGAGAGTAACTTAGTATATACAACATTGGACTTATAATAAGGAGGTCCTAGGTTCAGATCCCACTTCAGATTATTACTAGCAAGCAACTTAACCTTTCTGTGCCTCAGTGTCCTTATCTGTAAATATAGAAAGTTGAACTCTAAGGTCTCTGGTAGTACTAAATCTATTATCCTCTGATCCCTAAAAGAAGACAAAGGTAAGATTCCTGCTTTATCTTGTGCTACTATAGAGGTTAGATTAGGTGATTTCCAAGATCTCTGCCTCCTCTAACATTTTATCTTTGTGATTCCCATATATATATATATATATATATATATATATATATACAGAAATAGGAAAACAAAAAAGGGAGAAAGAATGGCTTTTGTCCAGGGCATTTCTTTCAAATTAAAGTTTTATTGGATCTTAAATTATACAGTTCAGAAAATTGGGATTGCAATGTCCATTGTAATATTGATGATGATGATGATAGCCAATGTACAGTCTTTTAATGTTTATAGAGTACTTTACATATATTGTCTCAATTGACTCTTGCAGCAATCCCATGAAAAAAGGACTATTCTTGTCCCCATTTTGCAGATGGGGAAACTGAGGCAGGCCCACATCTATTAAGTATCTTGAGGTTCTGAACCAATTTGTTTTTTACAGCAACCTATATAATAAGTCACAATATTATTCCTCATTTTACAGGGGTGGAAAATGAGACTAAAAGAGATTAAATGTTTGTCCAGAGTCACAGAACCAGTGTTTGAGGTAGGTTGTGAATTCACATATTTCTCCTCAGCACACTATCTATCCAATATATTTACCTAGTTTGCCTCAGTGATGATGACGGTGATACAGAGCCTAAAGTGTTAGAAAATACTGGGCATCATGTTAGCATTGTGGATATGATTGAGCCCAGCTCGGGTAACTTCTTTTAAGCTATTATTGGTCTTTTAGATCGGGAACCCTGGGAAGGGGCCCCCAGAGCCTCACCATTCAGCCTTTCATGAGGGAGTCAAGAACACTGAACACACCTGTAACCCAAATAATTAACTTGACAGTTTTATAGGAACATTCTCCCTCCCTCTTCTTCTATTTTTTTTTGACCAATTACTTTCAATAATGATGGCAAGTAGGTTTCTACCCCTGACTGCGCTAGAGATTATAATGTCAAAAGGCCCTTTGTAATGTCTTCTGTGTCTTAATAAACCTGTCAGCTGAGGTTACATTGCTTTCTAATTTCCACCATGGAACATGCCACAACGCAGCTGGAGAGGGAAGGCAGGGCTTGTGCTCGCAGACAGGCTGTGCCGCCACGTCTTCTCCCAGCTGCTGGGGAAGGCCACACTCTGGCTATGCTCTTGGAACAAGGCGTCGTTGGCGGAGAGACCCTGTCTTCTTTTAATTAAGGCCCTGCTGATAGTTCCATTGGTGCTCTTTCAGGGATGTGTTCTATTTTGTGTTGCTGGTGGGAAAATCCTGATTACCAACTTAATCTCTCCCTTTGCTAAAAGCGCCATAGCCATCCTGCATTTTTGTTCTTTTAGTTGGCAAGGGAGGGCTCCGTTGACCCTAGGGATGGCAAATTCTGTGACTTAAACCTACTCATATTTAGGAAAAATAGCACCTGCATTAGAGAAAAGAGGTTCGCCAACATCTCTCCAGGTATGAGTCTTGTTTTCTTGAACTATTGAACACTCAGCCAGGAGCAATAGGTAGAAGTTGCAAAGAGATAAATTTAGACAAGATAGCAGAAAAAAATAAAAACAAAAATAAAACCTTCCAAATAATTAGAGTTGTCCAGATGTAGTATATAGGCTGACTCCAAGGGTGTGGGTCCTCCTCCATGGAAATCTTCTAGCAGAGGCTTTATAACCACTTGTCAAATAGATTATAGTGGAAATTCTTTTCACATAGTGATGGGACAAATTGACCACAAAATGTCCCTTTCAGCTCTAGGAATTTTCTGTATCATTATCTATGTCAATCAGTAGCATTTGCTTTGGTAAATATATCCTGTATGCTATAGACCACTGGTATCAGATAAATAGAAACAGATTCCTGTGGGCACCATATTGACTTAGAAAACCTCAAATTAATATTATCTATATTGTATTGCATTTTTATTTGTTGTTAAACATTTCTCTATTTTTGCTGGTGTTTGCAGCCATGGACTGAGAGTTGACAACTCTGCTATTAGATTATACACCAGAAATAATCAATCTTCAGGTATTTATTAACCTCCTGTTATGTGGGTAGAACTTTGCTAGATTCTGGAGACACAAAGCACAAGTATAGAAATATCCCTACTAGCAAGTATCAGGCATTCTAATGGGAGATGAGCATGTGGATAATTGTATATAAAAGTAAACTGAAAGAGAATAAATGCAAAGAAATAAGATCTCTTGACCTTGAGTCCAAAGCATTGGAGAGATCGCCTCTGTGACCAGTCACCATTATGGTTCCCAGTGATGATGTGCCCTTCAGTTTCTGAGCTGAAAGACTCATTGTGACATAATACTAAGAAAAAAAAAATTTAGACTCTGTGACTTTGGACCTCTCTTTGCCTTGGTTTCCTCTTAAGCTCTAGATCTATGATCACATGTGCTTATGATTCCCAAATGATTGCTCTTAGGTCTCTGGAGAAAATGGATGTTGTCACAAACTTAGGTTCCTAAGAAAAGTTAGGCATGATCAATTCCAGTCTAAACTGTAGAAGGTATGACTGCAAAATGATGAGAGTTTTGGAGAAGTTGAATGGCAAAGGAGATGCTGCTTTTCAGAATCCTTGGAAGTTTGGAGTCTTATTCTAACAATACATTATATAAGCTAAAATACTCATCTTAGAGTTTGGGATGCCCACAATTTCAGAGTTCTCTCCATTGATGCTTATCATCCCTGGTTCCTCTGGCTTTACTGCTACCATCTTGCTCTTCTCCCAGAGTTCATCTTAGGGCATCTACCCAACCTGCTCAAAGCCTTTCTGAATTACCTCAGATATAATGTGTATTGTAGGTGCTGATCCAGTGTTTCTTGAAAGAATGTACTAATAACTTGCATTCAAAGTCCATTTAAAATCTATTTGAGATCATTCCCATTTTATTTTTTTCTTCTACTTATTTTTTTTGAGTGGATAGTATTTTGGGTTTTTTAAATTAAATATAAAGATGGTTTGCAACATTTATTTTTTATAAAGTTTTGAGTTTCAAATTTTTTCTCCCTCTCTCCCTTCCATCTGTCCTTCCCAAGTAATCTGATATAGATTATACATATGCAATCATATAAACATTTTCACACTAGTTATGTTGTGAAAGAAGAAACAGAACTAAAAGGAAATGCCATTAAAAAAGAAACCAAAAAGCCCAGTGAAATAATTGCTTTAATTTGCTTTCAGACTCCATAGTTCTTTATGTCAATGTGAATGGCATTTTCTATGATAAGGCTTGTATTGCTAGGAAGAGTTAAGTCCATCATAGTTGATCATCATATAATGTTGCTGTGTAAAATGTTCTCCTGGTTCTACTCACTTCTCTCCTGGTTCTACTCACTTCACTCAGCATCAGTTCATGTAAAGTTATTCCAGGTTTTTCTGAAATTATCTTGCTTGTCATTTCCTATAGCATGATAATATTCTATTATAATCATTTATCAAGCTTGTTTTAAGGATTTCCCTTTGATTCCCAATTCTTAGCTACCACAAAAAAACTTCCATAAATATCTTCGTACAAATAGGTATTTTTCCTTTTTTTAAATCTCTTTGGGATAGAGACTTAGTAGTGTTGTTGCTATATCAAAGGGTCTGCAACGGTTTTAGAACCCTTAGGGGCTTAGTTCCAAATTGTTGCCCAGAAATGTTGGATAAGTTCACAAGTGTCCCAGTTTTCCCATATCTCCTCTAACATCTAACATTTTCCTTTTTTTGTCATATTAGTTATGCAGTACCTGAGTATTTCAGTTTGCATTTCTAAAATCAAAAGTGATTTGGAGCACTTCTTCATATGACCAACTAGCTTTAATTTCTTCATCTGAAAACTGTCTATTCCTGTCCTTTGACCATTTATCAGTTGGGGGATGACTTGTATCCTTATAAATTTGACTCACTTCTATATATATATTTGAGTATTTGAGGATACATGAGGTCTCTCAGAATACTTGCTGCTAAAGATAGTTTCCTTTCTAATTTACTTTTAATCTTGGTTGCATCGGTTTGGTTTGTGCAACCCCTTTTTAATTTTATATATTAAATATTATCCATTTTGTATTTCATAATATTCTCTATCTCTTGTTGGTCATAAATTTCTCTCTTCTTCATGGATCTTAGAGGTATCCCTTGCTCTCCTACTTTGCTTGAGGTATCACCCTTTAGGTTTAAATCATATATCTTTTTGACTAACTGTGCCATTGGTCTACTGAGCCCAAACCTCAGGTCCCCAGTCTCTCATCTGTGTTGTGGCTAAGAGTCTCTTGCTGGCTTCTCCAAACATCACTTGTACTGGGCTGAGCTCCCCAGACTTTAACTGAAGTCCTTCTTAATTATCTTGGACTGGAAAATTGTTTCACCCTGTCTTTTTTGTGAATTCTGTTGATGTAACATTTCTGAGGGAAATTGAAGAGAACTCTGGCAGCTTCCTGGCTTCTCTCTCCACCATCTTGGCTCTGCCCTCTCTTCTAATTATTTGTCAGTGGATTTCTGGTTTCATCCACTGGGGTATTCCCCACTCTCCATTGATTGTAATCTATCCAAAACTTCTTGTCTTTTGTGATTCTTTGTCTCCTCCCCTCCAATGCTCCAAAGGTAATCCACCGAATGTGTTGGAGTCCTTCCTCTGAATCATTTAAGAAAAACTTTTTTTTAATCTAGTACTTTAATATTTGCAAGGGCAGCTGATTGGCACAGTGGATAGAGCTGGAATCAGGAAGACCTGAGTTCAAATCCAGCCTTTGATACTTATTAGCTGAATGACCTTGAGCAAGTCATTTAACCCATATTTGCCTCAATTCCTTATCTTAAAATGATCTGACAAAGGAAATAGTAAACTGTTCCAGTCTTGCCAAGAAAACCCCAAATTGTGTCACAAAGAGTCACATAGGACTGAAATGACTAAAAAGGAACAACATTAAACATTTGAAAATTCCTTTACAAAATTTTGTTTTATCATTTTATTTCATTAAAAAAAATTTTAATTCCTTTATTGTCCATTTTTAATTTAATTTTATTAATTTATTGACCATTTTATTTTATTTAACTGTAAATGGGTCTCAGTACAGCCTCTCAGCTGTCCTGTTATTAGCCTTCCTTCTTTGTTACCAGTCCAGCTCCTTTACCCATGAGAAATATTTTTTATCCTTTTGAGTTGTACCACTCATGACTGATAGCATGCTACTCATCAAGGAGCTAAAGTCCAGGATGGCCTGGGCAAAGGTATGGCAATGAGAGATGGACTTCAAGTCAAGCAATACCAGGTTACCAGTTTAGCTGGAGAGACATGTGATGGGGATTTTGTCAAATAAGTATAGGAAAGGAGGTGGGGTCCAGAGCTTGAAGGACTTCTACGTCATTCCATCATGCTTTCCCAAACAAGCTTTCTTGGTAACACCTTCTCCTCTCTCTTTCTCTCTCTTTCTCTCTCTTTCTCTCTCTTTCTCTCTCTTTCTCTCTCCTCCTCTCTCCTCCTCTCTCCTCTCTCTCCTCTCTCCTCTCTCTTCTTTCCTTATAAAGTTCTTCCCAACATCCAACCTGATGAGTGATCCTGGTACTTCCTTCTGTCCTTCCTCCAAGGAATATCACCTATATCAGTATCACCTGTGAAAAGAAACTTATAGTTTATTCTTCCCCCATGCAAGTGGCTGGATGGTGTGGCTGGCTAAAGCTGCCGCAGCTGATAAAACATCCCAGGGAATCTGATTTTTCCCAGGTGCCCTCTCTTTGCCTACAACCATATGTTGAGTCTGACTTCAAGCCTTTTCTTTCTTTTATTTAGTAGATACAGGCATCCACAGCTGTTTGCTTCTGTCTCTCCTGTAACTGGGGGTGGGGAGAGCCACATTTTCCCTTCAAATGACTATCTCTTCTGAATTACTTACCTTGAAACTCTTTACCCATGTGATATACCTTATGTTCTTGGCAGGTGGGTGCAAACCTCTCCCTCAAGCTAACTTTTTCATGTGGCCCCCTTTATTCTCCTTTCAGAAAGAGTCCCATATTTGGAATCCTGATTCTTTTCTAAACTTTAATTATACCTGCGGAGATCTGAGCATCTCCTCGCTGGACTATCAGCTTTGTTTGTCATCGGTGACTTTTGCTGTTAATAACAATGCTGATGAAACCCAAGAGATGACCCAGACCTCAAATACCATTTCTTCTATTGACTGTTGCTTTTTTTTTTTGGTTTGTTTTTTGCAAGGCAAATGGGGTTAAGTGGTTTGCCCAAGGCCACACAGCTAGGTAATTATTAAGTGTCTGAGACTGGATTTGAACCCAGGCACTCCTGACTCCAAGGCCGGTGCTTTATCCACTACGCCACCTAGCTGCCCTGACTATTGACTGTTAATTAAAGCTAGAAATGAAATACTGGCCCCAGCCCCACAGTGACCACACTGGTCATTGTTGGTTTCCTCTTACAAGCCTACTGATTGATAAGGGACAGGGGCTTTGGCATAGCCTTTCCTAGGGATGCCATAAGATAGCTCAGTTGTCAGTACTGCTAATCTGTTTCCTTTTAATGACCTGATAATTATAAATGATGGCGACACAAACATAGGGTAGTGGAGTCCAAGAAACAGCCGGTGTTCATTTGCACCATCATTGTGGCCCCATGCATTTTGCAGCAGTGTCAGACCAAAGGGTAAAGGCCAAGTGGATACAGCCCCCTTGGCCAATGTGAGCTGTTCAGAAACACATGCCCTGTCGTGCCTTATTGCCAAAAGGAGTATGGTAGAAGAGTGAGGTCATTGTTTCTATCAGGGAACACTGCGTGGAAAAAGAATTCTTTTTCCATTTGATAAACACACACACACATATTGGTATTCTGTTGTTCCTGACACAGTCAAAATTGAATTTATATTTAGTTTACTTATCTCTATCTCCCCCTTCCCCCTTCTGCTTCTAGGCTTCAACTATGCTTTTTTACAAGTAACAATGAACTATTGGTTTGGAATTGATTCCAGTGTCATATGTTGTCATTTGATAAAGAACAGTTTTGCTAAGCTATTTGACATTCGAACAGCTGGCCGTGTCACTTTTGTTAATGTCTTTAACCACATTTTTAACGAAACAACAGATGCTCATCACAAAAGCCTGTTTTTTGTTTTCAAGCCAAATTGGGTGGGGGGAGGTTTGGAATTGGTAAAGTTAGGGCTCTAGTTGGAGCTTACATGGCCTTGGTGGAGGTATGGGTCTGGAAACTGGGCTTGGGTCTTTCAGCAGAGCTCTGGATGTTTAGGCAATGAAATGATAGCCTGGAAAGAGAAGTTTCCCTTGTTGAAAAAGAGCATCTCCCTGGAGTGGGGGCTAGATGGGGAGGAAAGAGGATGCTGGCGACCCTCCTCAGCAGCAGCTGTCCTATTGGAGCAGCACGTGAACAGCATCCACTGATGGGAAAACAATTCATTGTCACTTCTGACAGAGGCAGACTTGTAGGGATGCAATCTCTTTTGATGAAAAAGAAATGCTTTTTAAAAACTGAAGCTTTCTTTCAAAAGTAAACATGGGATGGGGCTGGTCTTCTCTTACATCTAATAAACCTGTTGCCCATTTTGTAAAACAATCTGAGAGAGGTTTCTACCTTTAAGATTACTGGAATAGGTGGAGGAAGTATGATTTTGGTGACAGTGGGTATATTCCAGTGAGGGAATGTGACTATTTTGTCTTCAACTTCCTTGATCAACCAATCAATATATAAAATCAACTCCTTGTTACTAGAGTTGTTTCATTCTTTCTGCTTATAGCCCCAGTGCATAGAATATTGTCTGGTATATAGTATGTGCTTAATAAAAAATCATTGAATGATTGAATAATTAATATAGAGTAATCATAGTTCAGTTACAGGACAAAAGCCAAGATGACAATGATCCAGGAAGAGAGAGGGCAATTCTGCTTTACTCAAATGTAATTCACTCAAGACTTCACCTGGGACAGCATTGATCCTCTTCAAAAATGAAGGACAAATAATTAATCTAGATCAATGAAGGAAGGAAAGAAGGAAAGGAGAATATTAATTTTAGATTTGGAAAGGACCTTGGAAGGTATCCAGATGAGAAGGTAGATGCCCTGAAAAGGTAGTTGACTGTCTTTGGCTACATATGGAGTACATGATAAAACAAAATTGGAATCAGGTCTTTAGTCTCAAAATCTAGTACTTCATCACTGTCTCCACATTACAAGGAGATTAATAATTACAAGATCATAGCGCCAATAAATGTCAGAGGTAGACTTTGAACCCAGGACTCTGTGCCTGTAATTCCAATATGCTACTCACTCATATCCCTTTACAATGCCTGTAATTGGTAAATGGATCAGAACAATTTTAAGTGGCAGGAGGAATTTCAACAACTGTTTAATCAAATGCTAAACCAATACTATGATGGTGGACTGAGACTGAGAACTGAGCTGGAGCCAGCCCTGGAAGGGGAATGCTCTTTGAGGAAGGAAAATATTTCTTGTTGTCTCTTCTTCCCTCCCATCAGTCATGTTATTGGAAAAAGTGGATTTGTAGCAGACACTGCACTTGGCTAGGATCAGATAAACTTGACCTGTAGGAAGCAAGGTCTATATACAGAAGCACAAAGATCCATTGAATCACCTAATGATGGAGACAGTTTCAGGCATCATGGCTTCTTGTAACAGAAAAGAATGCTGACCCTTGGTATAAGAAAAGACTTTCAGGCTATTAGCCACCAGGAATTTTGAGTCCTATATGTATGCTTCACTAATGTGATACTTTAAATTTGAACCCATTCTTCCCAGGGACCAATTGTATTTATAGAAGAGTATGGTCCAGAATTGCTTGGGGATGGGGTGGTAAGAAGTACTAAGTATTATTCTTGCCATACTTTAAAGAAATTCAATATCTTTTCTAATAGCTAATTGAGTCAATTAAATGGGTGTTAATAGGAAGCAGAAAAATTACTCTAGGATCTTGAGAACTGGTGTAATGAAAAACATCTCTCTGGAGACCAAACCAGAATTTTTAAGTTAGTCATTCTTTAATAAGAGGAACCCCTAGTTCAGTAGTCCAGAGCAAGTATTTTCTAGATGTAAAGGGCAAGAGGCATTGTTAGTAATGGGCACAAATTTATCAGAATCAAAGATACTGTAAATGTTTTGGTAATATATGATATATATATATATATATATATGGCATACATTTTTATGGTCTATTCCCCATTTCTGGAATATAGTTCCTCCTCACCTCTGCCTCTTGTAACAGTTTCTTTCAGCTTATATGAAGCCCTTCATTTTCCTCCTCTTCCTCCCTCCATTCAGCTGCTAGTTCCTCCCCCCCCCACATTTGTATATGCTTATATAAAAAAAATAAGAAGTGGCTAGAGTTCTATATTTGTAGTCAAGAAAACATGTTTAAATTCTGCTTCACTTATTGGTTCTGGGACCATAGTCAACCAAAGCACATGGCTTTTCTGGGTCACAGTTTCCTCATCTATAAAATGAAAAGATTGCAATTGGTGACCTCCAATGTTTTCCCCAATAAATCTATAACCTGATGAACTTCCTGATGCTTATTTTTTAAATGTACTCATCACACTATGCCATTTCCACTTGGATCATCATCCACACCGCCTCCCCATTAGAAAATTGGACCCTGTCCTTGAAATTCTTGTTAGAATTCAGTAGACCAAACATAATTGTTTCCTACCAGGATCGTGTCTTCTACAACACTTTTGCTTTCACTCCATTTATTGCATCTCCTTCTTCTCTCTTCCTTTCTTTCCTCCCTCCTTGAATGTGAATTATTATGAAGAATAGAGAAACAGACAACAGTGATGGAGTGACAGAAAAAGGGAGAGGGAAGAAGAGAGGTGCTGTGTATGTTGTGGACCCCCATTAGCATGTAAACTTTTGGAGGTCAGGGATTAGCTTCCTTGCCTGTACCTATAGTACAGTGACTGACACAATGAAAACTATCTGCTTTTTCTTTCTTTGTTCTGTCTGCCTCTTCTCTTTCTGTCTTGAATGTAAAGTTTCTGAGAGCAGAGATTGCTTTATTCTTTGTGTTTATATCCCTTGAGTCTGTACCACATAGTAGGTCCTTATTAAAATGGTTGCTTGGTTGATCAACTCATGCATGTGTACAAATAACTTTCAGGATATAAATCTTCAGAAGTCAGACAATTAAATTCCATTGTACCTCTGCTGTCAAGGTGACAGATTCATATTCCATGATTTATCAACACCTCATGTGATGTTAAAAGGGACTAATGTGATAGAATTGCTTTCTCACCCCCCCCACCTCACCCCCAGGAGAATCTCCAATGTAAGAATGTTATAATAAGGCTTCCTTGGGAAAAAACAAAAAACATGCACCTGCCTTTTGAAGCAATTTCTCAGTTTTTAATACATATATGATATATCTATTCCATATCACATTGTTTTCTATTTTAGATTTGAAAACTGTTCCAATCTTGCAGTTGTTACTAGGCAACAATTAAAATGAATTCTCTAAAGATTTTTAAAGCTGCTGTTTACTTCATAGAAAAAAATGTAGCTTCTGCACACTTTATAATTCTTGGCATTGAATAATATGAAAAAAAGAAAGATATAGGAAAAGGGACAAATAGAAGTGCTGAGTAGATGGAAGAAGGGGAAGAAGTAGAAAGGTTGAGGAGCAGAGAGTGAAGAGGAAGGCATTCACTTAGGTGAAAAGAAGCATTCACAACTAGATAAATATAGCCCACATGGCCACTGGGCTCCTGTTAAGCTTGAAAACCTAGGATTTTCTTCTAGAACCAAAAGACCAATCGACATATTAAACTCTAAATCTTCTCCTCCCTGCCCAGGCAACTCTAAGATTAAGTTGCTGAACAGCCACTAATCTGCATTGGTAGGAGAAATTTTTTATGAGAATACCCTTGTTTTTTGTGGTTCAGTTATTTTTTCATTCAGATCCAGAAAAACCCATTTGGGGATTTCTTAATAGAGATACTGGAGTGGTTTGCCTTTTCCTTCTCCAGATAATTTTACAGATTAGGAAACTGAGGCAGACAGGACGAAGTGGCTTACCTAGGATCACAAAGTGTCCTAGGTCAGATTTGAACTCAGGATGAGGAGTTCCGGAAAAGTAAATACAAATAGATAATAAATCTATCCACTGCACCACCTAGCTAATTTTTAAAAATTGTTGTTTGATCATGATCAGTACATGATTTTATCAAGAAAACCCCACGCCAGTAACTGTTCAGCAACTTAATCTTAGAGATGCCTAGGGAGAGGGGAGAACCTGCAGTGAAAGCAGAAATTGAACCCTGAATTGGGTTTTTAATGATTTACCCATTTATCATGAAGTCTTTCCTTATAACTTGTTGAAGGGAACTTAGGATGGCTTCACTTCTGGGAGCTTTGCAGATACTGGATTATTTAAATGCATTGCTTTTGCCACTTTATTTTTATCACTTCAAAGGTGAATCATCTAAATAGCACACCAGCTTTAAGAAAAGAAACTCATGCTTTATACTGTGTAAACTGTCACAGAACCTAGTAGCTCAGTATGATAAATTGTTCTTTTTAATCATCCCTCTATTATCATATGAAATAGTCATGTCATTGGACCCATTTCACTAATGAAGGTTTAGTACCACTAAGAGAATATTTGCATTAATGAGGCACCAGAGGTTATTAACGAGAATCTAATAACAGCTTGTAATATTATAAGTTTGTATTAATTGGAAACAAAATTTGAATTTATTGGCAATATACCACTTGTCATATTAAAGACAAATGATTCTGGGATGATATATAAAGAACTTATCTTTGCCCCTATTACATTCCTGACTTGTCATATATATTGATTTAATTTTAAATTGGAATTAATTTTTAAAACTGATTTTAGAATAAAATGGTTTTGTGTACACTTGGCTCTTGTTCTTTTGGCAGAATCACAGAGTTAGGTCTAGGTGGAAAAAGGCCATAGGGGTTTATGTCTCCAAAATATAAGGGGATCCAACCCTGCCTGATGGAAAAGATTTTGAAGAGCCTGAGATCCTTCTAGATGAGCCCTTTCTTCCTGTGCATCATGGACCTCTTTGGTTTGCTTCAAGAGCATCCTACTTCCTTGAATGTGAATTATTATGGAAGGATAGAGAAACAGACAACGTTGATGGAGTGACCCAGAAAAAGGGAGATGGAAGGAGAAAGGTGAAGGGGACAAAAAAAAGTGAAGGAGGGAGTAGGGAGGTTGGGAAGTGAGAAAATGGGGTGATCTCTCTGGGATGACAGATGAACTCAACTATAATCTGCGGGGTAGTGCTTACTTTCCTTATATAGTAGAAAATAAAGCTTTTACTTAATTAAGACTTTTACTTAAGATTATCTTTTGGCCCTGGGCTTTTTCCTCTAGTATTGCCCATGACTAGAATGTTCTCCATCCTCATCTCTATATACTGACCTCCCTCAAATAAAAGCTTTCCCCCCATCCCTCTTAATTTCAGCACCTTCTCTCTGTTAATTATTTCCTTGCTAACCTGCATATAATCTGCTTATTTTATTTGTTTGCATATTGTCTGCCCCATTAGACTGTAAGCTCCTTGAGAGCAACGACTATCTTCTACCTCTTTTTGTACCTCCTGTGTGAAACACGGTGACTGGCACATAGTAGGCTCTTAATAAATGTTTCAGATTGATTTCTTGCCTGTAGAACTGCTAAATACTTCCAATTCTTTGGGACTTGAGTAAAAGTAAGAGAGATAGGGGTGAGGAGGGAGTTGCCAGGGAGCATTTGGCTAATTATACACAATTGTAGTCTATTGTAATCTTTTCCCTTTTTTTACTTTTCATTTTTCATTTTTAAAATCAGACATGAAGTTAGTACTGGTTTCACAGAAACATTATGCAAAACAAATGTAAATGAGCATTTTGATTCAGGAAGCCCTGAGATATTTTTCAGAAGGTTACACGATAGACCATGAAATATCTTAGTCTGTTTGCCCTTTTTTTGCTACATTTATATAATAGAAATTTCTTTCCAACTTATTGATATTATTCTTAATTGAGAGTTTATTAGTTTTTTAAACAAAACGACTTATTACCAAAAAAGCATACTTATAATGTTTTTTAATGATTTTGTTAACCTTGTGGGAACAAAGTCATCATTAACTCTCAGAATTGATAAGGGCATCAGAAATCATCTACTCAATCCTTTACTTGACCAAGAAATTTTCCTATCACAATAACATCCCCCACCAAATGGTCTTCCAGACTTTGCTTAATGGCCTTCAGTGAAGAAAATCCTCCTGCTTTCCAAGTCAGCTTAGTCCACATTTGAAAAGCTCTTATTGATATGGAAGTTTTCCTTCCATTAAGTGGAAATCTACTTCTCTGTTCCTTCAATGCATTGCTCCTGGCTCTCCCCTTTGGGGCCAAAAAAAATAAGTCCAAAGTTTTAGGACAGTTCATCATCCATTTGGAGACTGACCCCCTCCATTGTCTGCTATCTTCAAATCTTATTTTCTCTGAGATAATTTCCCAGTTTCATACACTGTATAGTATGGTCACCTGCTTACTCTCCTTTGTCACTCATGCTTGGACACCATCTCCAGGTCTGCCACTGCCTCCCCTTTGTATCTTAGAAGACAAGCTCCTTGAGACAAAGACTGTATTACTTGCTTATATTTATTTATTCTCAGTTCTTAGCACTGCACTAGTACATAATGAATGAATAAATAAGAAAGAAAGAAAAAATGCTGAATCTATGTCATACTATACTATATCATATCATAACATTTGACATAATTTATCACTTCATATCATATCACTCTATCTGTATTTGTCTGTTTTTATCTCTCTTCCTATCATCTATCTATTTATTATCTGTATCTACTGTTAAGTCTTATCTAACTAGCTAGCTAGCTCACAGATCTGACCAATGCAGTCTGACTGAGGCAGGGTATAGTTGAGCTATTACTTCCTTTGTTGTGGATTCTGTGGGCATTATCTATTTTTTACTGCTAGGAGAACTCTTTGGCGAAGAAATGCCCTCTTTCAATGTAGGTTGACACCTCTTAATCTCAGTCTTAGAGACTTAAAGTACCCAGTTATACCTTCCACATTGTTAGAGTTAGGGGTACAGTGCCCCGTGAACAAGAAAATCCATGTAAAATTTTTTTACCTTCCTTTTCTACCTGAGAAGAAGTCTGAATTTTTCTCTTTTTTATGGGCTATTTACAGTACCTTGGTCATAGACTCTGTCTATCTGGGTGTCTTCTGTAGCTTCTGCAAAACTCCCAGAAAATTTCCTTTTAATTTCTCATGCCATCCCATGATATAGTGAAACCATGATGGGGAAAGTCACAATGTAGAAGATATAACTGGAAAGCATTGAACACTGTGGTTTTTGTGAGAATAAAATCAGGTAATATATATAATATATAATATATATAATATAACTTGTATCAAAGTACTATGGGAGTACTATTATTTTGTAATATTAGCCTTTGTAATCTATATGGTAGATGTTTAATAAATTAAGAATAAACGAATGAAATAAATTTCCTTCTCACCAAATCTATGACCTCATCATTCATTTCCATAGGACAATTCATAGAGATTCATTTAAATGTAATCATAGTGATAATTTTCTTTAGTTAACAAAAAGTATTGTATCATCATGCTGAGCATGCCTTGACTTGTTGAATCCTTTATAAAGGATACTTCCCCTATATTGTGCTTTGCTATGTCACTTAATATCTTCTGGGAAATGATCTGTTCCCTGACAGTGAGTGGGATTACATTTCAACATTCAACTTGGCTTCTACCAAGAATATCCTAGAATAACTACACTGTGGTGTTGGTCAGCATTTATTGTAATACTACCTCTGTTTCTGGATTGGAGGGAGGGAAGGAGGAGGGCAGGCAAAAAGATTCATAGAAGGTTGGAGTTAGTCAAGACCTTAGAGAACATCTAGTTATGACCCTGTTCCCTGATTCCCACTCCCCTAAATGTGTTGTATCCCCTCCTTTAAAATGTAAGCTCCTTAAGGGCAGGCACTATCTCTGTTTTGCATTTTTTTTATCCTCAGTGACTAGTATAATCAACTGTTCACTAATTTGTACATAATAAGGATCATAGATTTTGAGCCAGAGGAGATCTTATAGTCTTATAGTATCCTACTCAAGCATTTAGAAGATAAGAAATCTGAGACCTAGCAACTCACTCTTGTTGAGTGGCTTTTCCACAATCACATATTAAGTTGCAAAGCTGAGATTCCTGCAAAAATGATGCCTTGTTCAATGTCTTATATATAGAAGGATTTTAAGAAATATTTATTAAGTCGAATGAAACCATGAAATAGCAGTCATGAACTTTCATGGTATGAATATTATTACCCATGCAGCTCTATCTCTAGGACTTGAAATCAATGGAGAAATTAAGCAATTCAGAACCAAATCCTGTATTTCCATTGTGAAGCCATTAGACACTTCCCAAGAGTATGACCCTTGGGCTATCATTCCTCCATGAATTTCTTGAATATGTTTCCTCATTGGTAACTCCCTGAGACTACAAATACTCAGATTTGATCCATCTCAAACAATCTATGTGTCAGGGACTTGTCTCTCCCAATGCTTTCATCAGTCTGCTCTTGACTCTGCCCACTTTATTTCTTGACACAAATTAAAAATTAGCTCCTAGCTATTTTCACATTATCTCATCCTTCTTGGAAAATAAAAAATCTCCTGAGTAAAATATTATCTCTTTCAATCACAATCAAAGCCTTAGGTCTAAACAGATGCATTGTAAGTCACTAATAGCATTGTCTCATTTTAAAACTAAGTAAACTGAGTCCTGGAGAGAAATGTATTTAATATAGTAAGCTGCTGAGCTTCACTTTGAAACCAGGTCACAAGAGCATAGATTTAGCTCTGGAGGGGACCTCTGAAGTCATTTTGTCCAATTCTCCAATTTTACAAATGAATACCTGAGTCCTGTGGAAGCAAGTGACTTGCTCAGGGTCACAAAACTAGTAAATGAAGGTAGATTTTGAATCCAGGTCACAAGACTCTAAAATCCAATGTCATTTCCCCTGTAGCCAGGGGTTCTTAATCGGGAATCCATGAGTTTATTAATATTTTGATAACTGTTTTCAAGTATCATTGGTTTCTTATGTAGACCTATGTATTTTATTTTTATGTATTTTAAACATGATATTCAAAAGAGGTTCATAGGTTTCACCAAATTGCCTCAATAAAAATATTAAGAACCCTTATATTCTATAAGGAGTGAAAGGATGGTTTTTTTTCTCAGTTCTGAGTATCTCTGAATCTCCATAGTATCATAGCTCAGGTAGATATTTTCTAATCAAAATTCTCTCTCTTTCTCTCTCTCTCTCTCTCTCTCTCTCTCTCTCTCTCACACACACACACACACACACACACACACACACACAAACACACGGAAAGAGATTCAAAAGCAAATAGAATTGTTTGGGGGAAATGCCTTTTCAAGTTCAGTCTGACATTTAAATCTTCACTTTGGAGAAGGATACCTCAAATTGGATTGCTGTGTCCAATAATTCTGGGGGAATTTTTCTTAAGAATTCTCTTCCCTGGAGCTAGACCTGCTTAAACTCAGGGAGTCTTCACAGCTGTCCTCCTTTTCAAATCTGTTACTTAAATCCCCCCCCAAATGAGCAGTGTAATCGAAAGAAAGTTGGAAGAAAGGGAAGGGTTGGTGGAAGTAATCTTTTTTCTCATCCTGACTAGAGAGTCAATTGATTAAAGTAAGGGTTCAGTAGACTGTGGACAGTGTTTTGTCATTCACTGTCCAAATCCATAGTTATCCTGCCTTTAGCTGCTCTCCTATCAGCCTGATTCCACTGCCCCAGTCTTCTCTTTCCTGGCCTCAGTCTCTCTTTTCTTCCTTTCTCTTCTGTCTATGTTTTTCAGTCCTCAGACTGATTCTGAGATTTACAGATAGTGTTGTTGTTTGCCCTTCATTTTTTTTTTGTTTTTTTTTTCAGGGCAATGGGGTTGAGTGACTTGCCCAAGGCCACACAGCTAGGTCATTATTAAGTGTCTGAGGTCGGATTTGAACTCAGGTCCTCCTGACTCCAGGACCAGTGCTCTATCCACTGTGCCACCTAGCCACCCTTGCCCTTCATTCTTGAAGGAGAGGGAGGTGATACCTTGACATGCAAGTGAACCAGATTTAAGTGAGGGAAGTCTGTGCAAAGTCATCAGCCTCATGTTCTCCTTAGAAGTCATTTGGGTCCAGTGGCTAAATATGAATTACGATAACTGGAAATGACCCTGTATACAATGGAGACTTTGACTTTTTTGAGCTAAGGTCTTCATAGGACTCAGTTTGAGGGAAGTAATACCCATTCGGTGATTAAAGTTAGGTAAGAAAGAAATGAGGCAAAGAGTCTGTCCAGGAAAGAGTTAAGGAGATGGGAAGATAAAATCAATTAGTCACCAAGGACTGTTTTTTAAGTGTACCGAGCGCTTATGTTTTTAAGTCAGGGACAACATGCTCATGTAGAGGTTTATACAAAAGAATTCCAAGGCAATGTTTGTGAGGGAAGAGGCAACATCTGGGGCAGAAGGAAGGGTCTTTTGTAGAAGGAATTGCTTAGTGATTTTGAAAGGAAATGCATGATTCTTAAATGACTTAAGACTGGTTGTGCTTTGCCTGAATCCAGTATGTTCATGACTTTGACCTCAAACTGACTTATGTTCTCTCTTTGTATTTACTGGGGCAGAATATTTAGTTCAATGCCACAAGTGTTTCCTCCTGTAATATATATATATATATACCAAGCAGCTATGTGACATATATAAGGCAAGAAAGATAGCAGGAAGGAAGGAAGAGAAAAGTGAAAGAAGGAAGGAAGAAGGGAGGGAGAGAAAGAAAGAAGGAAGGAAGAAGGAAGGAAGGAAAGAAAGAGGGAAGAAGGGAAAAGTGAAAGAAGGAAGGAAGGAAAGAAGGGAGGGAGGGAGGAAGGAAGGAAGGAAGGGAGGAAGATATATTGGAAGGGAAAAATGAAGGAAAGATAAAGAAGGAAGGAGAGAAATGTGCATGTTTTGAATACTTAAAAGATGATTAGAGCTCAAGGAGTTTCATAGGATTTTGGATTTAGAACTGGAAGGGATTTACATTTACATATGAAGAAACTGAGGCCCAACACAGTGAAGTGACATATACACAGTCACACAGATAGTAAGGAGTGAGAGGTAGAATTCAAAGCCAGGTGAATTTTAGTTGCCTCCTGATCTAACATTCTTTCTACTAAACCTGGGCTGTCCCAGGTATAACTAAAAAATAGAATAACAGTTCCATTCCCCAGAGGGGAAGGACAGGGAGTTGATTCATGACTTAGGTCAAGTTTACATTTCTATTATGAAGACTAAATGGGTTTTTAAGTGAGATGTTCTGCCTCCCTGCCCAAGAGTAAAGGGAGATGTGCTTGAATTGAACACATCTCAGATTTCCCAGCATGGGGGAGGCTTTGCAGACTCTAATTAATCCAGAAGGTCTTAAAACTTACAAATGATTATCCTTAATAACAAAATTGTCAGAAAGAACATGGCTAAGTGAATTTGCTGCCGTTTGTTCCTAATTGGGACATTAGCCATTACTTGAATCTGAGCCAGGATATTGAATACATACTGAAGATTTCAGATGGCAAGGTCTACCTTACAAAGGTAACCTAGTTTCTCTAGTCCTTGTCTTTTCCCCTCATCTAAGAGTCATTCTAAGAGACATAACACCTATGAGGAGATAGCTGAATGGTACTTTAAAGTCAGGAGATTCCACTGCAAATGTTGACTTCTTTATACCTTAGTCTAAACCTCTTCTCTTTTCTTGTGGTTCAGTTTCCTGATCTTTACAATTAAAGGGTTAGAGGGTAAAAGTTTTAAAGTCCCTTCTAAGTCTGGGTCTCTGATTTTATGATCTTGGGTCCTGGGTTTGAATTCTAACTTTCTCTTGTGCTATTTGGGTGATCATAGGGAAATAATATACCTTATTTAGACCTCAGTTTCCTCCCCTGAAAATGAGAACTAGATCATCTCTCAGGCCCTTTCCAGTCCTAAATTTATATCCTCATGAAAAATAACGTGATTGCTTAATAGTTCTGCAAAGATATAAAATGCCCAGATATTGATGTGGTGAAAAATCTACTTAAAATGGGAGTTTTCAGGGCTTCATATTAAAATGAAATAATGCTGTTGATAAACCCATTTACCACATATAAGATGGGGCAGGGGAGAGACTGTTACTACTTCACTTTCTGGTTTTTTTTAAATATGCATTTGCATCATTGCTGAGTGATATACGCCAGCTGCTATTATTCTGTTTTTCTCCATGTCTATTTGTCCCATATGTCAGACATCTACCCATATGCTATGTGGGGTGTGGGTACTCTTAAGGCTGATTAACATCCATAATAATATAATAACACATTGATATTCCAGCTGACATTTAGCATTATTCATACTCTGCACCTGATTGGGAAATAAGCATTTCACTTTTATAATTATTTCATTTCTTAGCATTCACTTGGCACAGTCAGGAAGAGGTTAATACCTTTTGGCCAGCATGGGGGAGAGATTAAAACAGTTCCTGATCCATTTGGCTGCTGGGTGTTTATGGGCTCAGAATTGTGTTTATTAGAGGGTTCTCTGGAGAGCCTCCATCAGTAATCATTCAAAAGAAACTCCCATCCCTTCCCAACCAGAGGCCAAGTAATAGAGGAGCCAATCAATGTGACCTTCTTCCCTCCCTTTCCTTTGTTCTGATGATTCTTGCTTAGTACTTGGGGTTATTCTGAGAAGATCCTTGTGGAAGTAGAAATGGCCTTGGAATAAGTGTCACTGATTAACAGGATTTGGGATATTATCCCTCATTGATGGATGTCTTCGTGGGACCTGTAGAGCAGTGGCTGACACAGTCTGCTCATGGATCTGATTTAATGAAACAAGAATGCAGAGAAAAGGCATCTTAGTTAAACTCCTCAGGCTCTTTTCTTTCAAAATCCATCTCAGTCACCTCCTTTTTATTCTTTCCTCCTATTAAAAAAAACTGCAGAAAAGAATGAGACTTCCAGGTTTCAGCCTCAAATGTCTCTCTTCTTATTCTGGGCTTTCTTATTACCCTCTATGGTACATGATGATGGTCACAGAAGCAGCATCTGATGGATACCAGTCCCTTGAATGGTACCCATCCAACCTTCCTAATGCTTTTGGTTTAAAGGAAGGATATATGGGTTGCTTTCTGTACCCAAGGCCATTGTGTCTTTCACTTAACTTATACCTAAAGCTTATACTGTGACTTAAGGATTTCCTTATTTTAACATTTCCCTGGGTTCTTGTACAAGACTGACAGGTAGAAATGTTTCTATAAAACTTCAAGTACCAAGCTACTATTTCAGTTTCTAGCAGGACTATATGGAAGGATCTTATACTGATGGGAACCCAGAGATAGTTTTAGGGCACAGGATGTATAGTCTGCAGAGGGGAAGAGAAGGATGGATAATATTTCCAGATTTCTCTTTGGGTTTACATCTCTGCTTTAAAGTTTTAGAGGTGATTTTTTTTGGGGGGGGCATGCTTTGTTTGCTTGTTAATTGTTGATATTATTTCCACCACTGGTCTGGTTCATTAATACTTTTTTTGTGAGAAGTATTTTGCCATTCCTAAACAACTTTTTCCAATGCAAAATCTGAACTAGTTAAAAGCAATAATGCTAGTCCTATTCCTTTGTGTGCATGTGTTTTTATATTGAAAAAAAAAATTGTGTCAAAAAATAGAAAACTTAGAAGACTTTACACTTTTATTAGTAAATTGAACATGAATTCTTTCTCTTCAAATGTAAGTGTCTGTGACTCAGTGGCTAATGATGGCTTCCTGGCAGACTAAAACTGTGTATGCTATATAGTTTGGGTTAGAATGCAATCTCTTTGGAAGTAGGATTGCTTCAGTCATTGTACTTTTTCCCAACACCTAGGACAGTGGCACATAGTAGGTCCTCTAATGAATGCAAATTGGTTGATTTATTACTTCTTTCTTGAAAACACCAGCCACGATCATAATTCTTCTTACAGGGGACAAATGGGAAAATTGAGTTTCTGTATGTATCCAGAAATTAATTGAGATTTACCTGTCTGCTCTAAGGTAAATGCTCCCAACCTTTTCCCATCTGATAACCCCCCCATGTGATTATACTTGTATTATTTATTAGTATGTATCAATTAAGAAGATCCATAGTGACAACAAGCTTCTACTCATTCAGTAATGCTTTTAAATAAATTCATATTTCATTAATCACATTATCTATGTATGTTGGAAAAATAGGCTTACGTATGTATGCATGATGTATTATTTATTCAGTCTGCTGAAGGCAAGTTTATTTATTTATTATACTGAGTTCTTTATAGAAATGGACCCCTTGACATAACTACTTCAGACTCCAGGGAGTCTGAGTCCCCAGGCGTTTTGGAATCATTGCCCTAAGGGAACTGTTACTACCCAATAAAGGAAACAGGGAAATATTACTTCAGTTAGATAGCAGTTCACATCATTTCAGGAAGAAAGACCATGAGGGATCATCTTTTACAGTTTGTACTTCAAGAGGAATGAAATTAATTTGAGATTGAAATTTGCCTAGATTGTTTACTGTGTGGAGATTGGTGAAGAAATGGAAAAAATTTGTTTGATACAGTATAAATAACAAAGGATTTTGAAGTGAAAACACCTGGGTTCAAATCCTACATCTGTCACTTGCTTCCTTTGTGACTTTGGGCATGACATTTAACCTTTCTGGGAATCAGTTTCTTTACCTGTAAAATGGACTAGATGGTCTTCTAGTTCTAAATCTATGATTTTACAAACTAGGAACATTTAACTATAGATGATGCTGATGCTGATGATGTTTGTTCTTCGTTTGAGAAGAAGACCATGACATCAAGGAGATGATGCCCTGATATACAAGAGAATTAGATTTGAGTGGGGAGTTGGGGTGGGGGGTGGGAGGGGGACTGTCCTAAATGACCGGTCTCACTTTGTCCTCCAGAGCCAGATATAAATCAGGACAACTGGAGATAACTCTGGATAAGAGACAATCAGGATTAAGTGACTTGCCCAAGGTCACACAGCTAATAAGTATCTGAGACTGGATTTGAACTCAGGTCTTCCTGACTTCAGGGCTAGCCACCCCCTAGCTGTAGATGAGAGGAATCATGAAAGACCTGATAGACATATTTGAAGAGCTGCCTGTAGAGAAAGATTAGGTTTATTGTTTGGCCCTGGATGGCATACCCAAGAACAGGGCCTCAAAAATTTTATGTTAGGAAATGCTTCCTAGTAATTAGAATTATCCAAAAGTGACATGGATTCTGAAAAACTGTTTATATCTTTTCATCATTTATCAGTTGAGGAATGGGTCTTATTTTTATAAATTCAACTCAGTTTGCTATGTTTGAGAAATGAGATCTTTATCAGAGAAATTGGCTTCAAAATTTTTTTAATAGTTACAATTCCTATCTGTATTTGCCTTATCTATTACCTTACCCCATTTATTTTATTCTCTTTGTCCTTTTACCCTGTCCTTCCTCAAAAGTGTTTTGCTTCTGATTGTCCCCCCAATCTTCTCTCCCTTCCATCACTCTCCTCCCCTTTCTCTTATCTCCTTCCCCTACTACTTTCCTGTAGGTTAAGATAGATTTCAATACCT
Source organism: Macrotis lagotis (assembly GCF_037893015.1). Classification (NCBI taxonomy): domain Eukaryota; kingdom Metazoa; phylum Chordata; class Mammalia; order Peramelemorphia; family Peramelidae; genus Macrotis; species Macrotis lagotis. The sequence goes on from NC_133665.1 coordinate 174,410,280, forward strand.
GACTGTTTGTTATTCTCTCTTTGAACCAATTCTGATGACAATAAGGTCCTTACCTCCCCCCACTTCTCCTCCATTGTAAAAGTTTTTTTCTTGCCGCTTTTATGTGAAATAATTTGCTCTAATCTACTTGCCCTTTCCCCCTTTCTTTCAGTATGTTCCTCTCTCATTCCTTAATTTTATTTTTTTAGCTATCATCCCTTCATATTCAACCTATGCCTCTGTCCTCTGTCTATACGTACTCTTTTCTAACTTTCCTTATGAGAAACTTTGTATGAATTATCAGTATCATCTTCCCATGTAAGAATAAAGAATTCAACATTTTTAAGTCCTTTGTGGTTTCCCCTTTCCTGTTTCCCTTTTTATATTTCACTTGAATCACATATTTGAAGATCAAATTTTCTGTTCAATTCTAGTCTTTACATCAGGAAAATTTGAAAGTTATCTATTTCATTGAATGTCAATTTTTTCCCCTGAAAGAATATGTTCAGTTTTTCTGGATAGTTGATTCTTTGTGTAATCTAAGCTCTTTTGCCTTCCAGAATATCATATTCCAAGTCCTCTAATTCATTAATGTAGAAGCTGTTAAATTTTGTGTTATCCTGATTGTGCTTCCATGACAACTGGAATTACTTCTTTCGACTGCTTGTAGTATTTTCTCCATCACCTGGGAGTTCTGAAATTTGCTTCTTATATTACTGGGAATTTTCATTTTGGAATTTCTTTAATTAGGTGACCAATGCACCTTTTAATTTCTATTTTGCTTTTGCTTCTAGAATATCAGGACAATTTTCCTTGAGAATACCTGGAAAGATGTCTAGGCTTTTTTATTGATCATAATTTTCAGGTAGTCTAAATGATTTTAAATTAAATTAAATTTTTGAAGTTATTTATTATTCAATGAAATATTTTAAATTGTCTTCAATTTTTTTTTAGTTTTTGCAAGGCAATGGGGTTAAGTGGCTTGCCCAAGATCACAGAACTAGGTAATTAAGTGTCTGAGGTCAAATTTGAACTCATGTCCTCCTGACTCCAGAGTTGGTGCTCTATCCACAGTACCACTAGCTGCCCCTGTTTTCTATTTTTTTTTTCATTCTTTTGGTTTAGTTTTATTGTTTCTTGATTTCTCAAAAAATCATTAGCTTCTATTTCCTCAATTTTTATTTTTAAGGAGTTTATTTATTTTATTAATTTATTTTCTTCAGTGAGCTTTTGTACCTCCTTTTACATTTCATCAATTCTACTTTTTAAAGAGTTTTTTTCTTCAGTGAATTTTTGTGCCTCTTTTTCCTTTTCGCTAATTCTGCTTTGTAAGACATTCTTTTCATCTTTGGTTTTTTGTTCCACTTGACCTAGTTTGTTTTTTAAGGTGTTATTTTCTTCAGTATTTTTTTGTGTCTCCAAGCTGCTAACTCGTTTTTCATGATCTTCTGCATCACTCTCATTTCTCTTCCCAATTTTTCCTTGACCTCTCTTACTTGATTTTCAAAATCCTTTCTGAGCTCTTCCGCGTCCTGAGACTAATTCATATTTTTCTTGGAAGCTTTGGATGTAGGAACTTTGACATTATTTTCTTCTGAGTATGTCTTTGGATCTTCCTTGTCACCATAATAACTTTTGGTGGTCAGAGGGTTTTTTCCCCATTTGCTCACTTTTCTCTGACTTTCCTGTGACTAAAAATCAAGACTCTGACTTGACTTTAACTCTTTGCTAATGTATGGCTTTGCTTCCAGGATGAAGGGTGTATTCATCCAAGTTTTTGGGATTTTGGGCAGCTGTTTTCAGAAATACTTCTGGGATCCTACAAGTTTTCAGTTCTTCCAAGGTGGTATGATCTAAGGAGAGGTGTTACTACTCTCTCGCCTATGCTCTGATCTGTGAGTGACCACAAACACTCTCTCTGCCCTAGAACCGTGAGGAGGGTTCCTGCTCTACTCTGGTCTCAAGTTCTGGTGTGCTAATGCTTTTCCTCTCCCTTGGACTGTGACCCAGGACTGTGTCCAGATCCATATGTGGGCAAAGCAACAGAATTTTGCCTCAGTATTAGCAAAGAGATCCCCTGTAATCATCTTCTCACCTCCTTATAGCCTATGGGCTGAGAGTTCCAGAAGCAGCTACTACCACTGCTGATTCAGTATCCCCCAAGACCTGCTTCTGGGGTGCAGGAGAAGTGGAGATCAAAAGGAAGCCATTGCACTAGTCCAGGAAAATCCTAGTGTGACAGTCCTTTCCTGCTAACCTTCCTTGGATGAAGTCTGGTTAACCACTTGCCAGATATGTTGTAAAGGGAATAAGATATTAAGTATTTGTGTGTTCCAAATATTAGAGATATAAAGTTCAAAGATTAAAAAAAAAGGACTTTCATGTGTGAGCAATAGTAAAAAGACCTGTCCAACTAAACCTTGAAGTTTGTAAAGAGGATTAGAAAAAGAGGATGGTACCAGGTTCTGAAAGACTCTAAAAATAAAACAGAGGCATATAGAATAAAACAATAACTAACTATTGGGATGTATTAATCATGAAAGTGATATGATCAATAGTGATTTAAGAAAATCACTCTGCCAATAGTGCAGGATGGATCAGAGTGGGCAGAGACTTGAGAAGTGGAGATCAAAAGGAGGCCATTGCAATAGCCCAGGCAAGAAACAATGAATGTTTAAGTAAGATTGGTAGTCAAGGTAGTCAAGGAAGGAATTGAGAGATAGTGTAGAAGTAAAAATTACAACATTTTGCAATTGAAAAGAAACAGGATGAGGGAGAGTAAGAGCTTGAGGAAAATGTTGAAGTTGCAAATGTATAATGAAAAGAATAGCAACAACCTGGGTAGAAATAGGGAAGTTAAAAAGAGGAGTGTTTTTTGGGGGAAAGATAATCTTGTTCATGGTAAATTTGATATGCCAATAGGACATCCAGTTTTCAGTGTCTAATAGTCAATTGGAGTTCTGCTAACAATGTATAGCCTCCATTGGAAACAAAAGATGGCAGCATAAATTGGATATGTAACGGAAAACATTCTACTTCTTTCAGTGATAAAAATGGATAAAGAGTGAATATCATCATGAAGTTTCTGAGTAGATTTGTGTTTGTGATTGAGTCACATTGACAGGAGGCATTAGAGGATACGTCTCATGACTTCTCAGAGATAAAATGCTAAGCACTTATCTGTGATGCATTTTGATTATTTTTACTCTAATATCAAGTGATAATTAATACTCTGATGGATCCATCAAATATAGAATTGTAAGATTTTATAGGTATTTGGTATCTTAAAACATTCTTAGGGTTTGGTGCTTAGTCGTCTCAACTAAATTTGAGGCACATGCATTATAAATGCATTTATCCAAAATGTACTGTTCTGGAATTTAATTTCTAATGATTTATTGCTGCTTCTGATCATATGCCCTGCATGCCATTGTAGGAAATTAGTAGAATAATATGCAAGCCCAAGTAGTGAAGCTTCTACATAATTTATATACAATATGGGCCTAAAATCTGCCCTCTTAGGAGAGAAAAAGCACTAATACAGATTCCGACATAGGAATAAGAAATTAGACATGGAGATTCCATTAGAATGTAAGTTCATTGAGAGAAGGGGTTGATTCATTCTTTATTCTTGGTTCCGCAGAACCTATCACAATAGAAACTTAAGAAACATTTGTTGATTGATCGATGTATCTTTGCATAAATGATCCCAATTAGAGTTACATTCATAGATTTATAAAAAGATAAAATCTGGAGGGACCTTGGTGATTATTTTATTCAACTCCATTATTTTACAATAAGGAAATAAAGATCTATCAAGACTTTAAAGTGATTCTCAAAGTCATAACTTTAAATGGTAGAACTGAGATTAGAAATCAAATTCTCTATTTCAAACTTTTACTCTTTTTTTAATTCTTTTTAAAACTTCATTAAATGTTATTTTATAAGATCTTTTCCTGACTCATCTGCCCTCATATTTGCTTATTACAATTTTAGCCATTTCCCTCTTTATACTAGTTCTTAGCAATAAGCAATATAAAGATTGTTTCATTATTATTCTAACTGTAGCTCTCTTTGTCGCCATTGTTCTTTGTATAAACCATAGTAAAAGGAGAATAATTTACAGGAGTTGTTTTCATGATTATACTTGGTAATACGTACACTGCCTTCAGGTGAAGGTAAGAATGTGATTTGAATATGTAAGAAAAGAAAGAACTGAATTCAGGAATAATATTACCCAGGGATTTTTAAAAAATGCCCCAAACCTAACTCCATTTATAAAATACTACAAAGAATACTTTTCAAGATTCCATGATGGAATGAATCCTAGATCCAACATCCTCATTTTACAAATGAGGTCAACTGAGACCCGAAGAAACTAAGGAGTTTTGCCCATGGTTATACAGCTTGTGTGGGATTTGAATACAGGTCTTCCTGACTTCAAGTTCAGTGTTTTGTGTAGTACATAGACTATGTTCTCTTCAACTTCAGACATCATTGGATCTAAACTTTATTTTTGCAGATAAAGAAATCGAGTTTCAGAGAGATTAGGTGACCTGCCCAGGGTCATACAATTGCTAAGTATCTGAGGCAGGATTCAAACTTAAGGTTTCCTGATTCCACATCCAGTTTTCTATCCACTACCATGCCAGGCTTCCTCACACTTAGAACAAACCTTCTAGAAAAGGCATTACAGGAACTTTGAACCTTAGATTTGGAAAGGACCTTATTGAGTCAAACCCACAAAAGAATAAGAATTTTCTTCATAACATCACAGACAAGTGTTTTAGTCTTTGCCCAGACACCTCTAGTGATGGGAACCTGGTACCTCCCCAGGAAACCTAGTTCATTTCTAAATATATCTGTTAGGAAATTTCCCCAATATCAGTCTTAAATTTATCTCTTTACACCTTCCATTCACTGCTCCAATTTCTGCCCTTAAGGGCTAAGTAGGACAGCCTTTCATTACTCAAAGACAACTCCCCATCCATCTCAAGTTTTTTCCCAGATAAAGATCTCCATTTCCTTCTTGTTTGCTCATGAATATTGGTACCAGAGTGATAATTAAAGCATCAAATTCCAAGTTTAAAAAAAACCAACCACTCTCATTTTGGCAATCTGACTCTTGGCAGTAAAGCTGAGCCAACTTCATTCCAAAGGTTTTGGGAATTCGACAAAGGCATTCTGTTTCTAAGATTCTGTCCTTCTGGGCACAGTTATGTCACTTACCCCTGTCCATGGCTTTATGATTGCTGAATCTATCCAAATCTACAAATCTTACAAAGTTCAGTAATAAATGTGAAAATTAAACTCAGAAATGTGGATCATTCAGCTTAGTCCCGAACACCTGCTTCCCAAACATTCATCTTATTTACTTAACAGTTGACTCTTTCGAATGTTTTTGTAAAAACATTGGCTTCAGGCAGCATAAGTGTTCTCAGTGAATATATTTGTTGACATATCACTTAGAAACTACAACGCTGACAGATTTTAGGAATTTTCTATGAGTTTGAACGACATGCAAAGGCCATCTCCCATGGGAGGGACTCTTTCCCATGGTTCTTAGCTATTTCTCTTTTATTTCAACAATTTGATCCAATTGAGCAAAGTTAATTAAATAGAGTCATGAGAACTAAGTTTAATCCCCAACCTTGCATCTTATTACCACTGAAATCTTAAGTAAGACCCTTGACTTCTTTAGTCTCTTTTTCTTTATCTATAAAATGAGGGGATTGTACTTGTAATGACCTTGAAGTGTCCTTCCATTTCTAGGTCTATGATCCTATTCTATGAAAAGCATATCTAATAAGTCATCGAGCATTTATTAAACACCTACTATATGCCAGGGACTCTGATAAGCTGGAGATAGAAAAACAGACAAAAGAGTTCCTACTCTCAAAGAGCTTATATTCAAATGGAGGAGAGAACAGGCATACAATTATGTATGTACAAGATAAATGAAGACAAGATTGAATATAATATTGGAAGAAAGTGAGCAGCAGTAGGAAATGCATGGGATGGAAGCCTAGGAAAGGTCTCCTGAAGAAGATGAGACTGGAGGTGAGTCTTGAAGGAAGCTAGGAGGCAGAACTGAGAAGTAAGAACCTCTGGACATGAGGGCAAACAGCCTATATATAGAATTGGGAGTGTTAGATGCAAGGATGAACAAGAAAGTCAATATTGTTATTTCATGGAATATGTGGAGGGGAGAGAAAAAATATAAAGCTGGAATGGGAGAAAAAAGTCAGATTGTTAAGGTCTTTAACTGCTAAAGAGGAGATTTTGTATTTTATCCTAGAGGTGACAGAAAGACAATGAAATTTGTCTAGCATGCTCCTGGTCAGTCTGAACTTTAAGATTACTTTGAAGGGGGCAGCTAGGTGACGCAGTGACTAGAGCACCATCCCTGGCGTCAAAGAAGTTCAAATCCGATCTCAGACACTTAATAATTGCCTAGTTGTGTGATCTTGGGCGTGTTGAGAGACGGGTTTATATAAAAAAGAGGATATAAATTCCACCAGAATACATGTACAAAGATGAGTTACTGTGAAGTGGGTACAAAATTATATAAAGTAATCTCAAGAAGGAATGATCTCTGTATTACCTGATGGAGTAAAAGAAGGATCAGGAAAAGTATCATGTAAGAGGTGATATCTAAGTTTTTATTTTCAAGTTTGCAAACACACACACACACACACACACACACACACACACACACACACACAGATGTGCGCTACTAAACCCAAAACCCTAGAGGGCTGGAGTAACTCCCTTTCCCCTAAGAATCCCTTTGCTCTGGACCCTGAGTTTGGAACTGGGGTCAAGTCTGAGGATTCTTGTCTCTGTTGAGAAAGGAACCATCCTTTGTTTTGTTAATCCCCTGACCTGTACACTAAGAACAAATTGCTTAAGGCTTAAGTTTCATATCTAAGATCCCCTCAAGTCAGGATGTAGTAAAAAGATATTTAGTGTGCAATATGTCTTCAAAGGATTTTCCTGATGGGTGGGTATCATGTTGGGTTAATACCACTTATTTTACAATGGCATCTATAGAGAGAACTCCAAGGAATCCTTTCCCTTGGGATTATTTAAAATTCCCACAGATCTGGAGGACTCAGAGCAGCATACAACTACATTTGTGAGGTCTCTAGAAACTCCTCTGGTTGCCTATCACATGAATTTCTTGGCATGAATGTGACATTAGTGAATCATCTAAGCAGAACACCATGGGAAGGACTTCATGTGCTTCCTGCCCCTTCCCTAGCAGAGAACAACTTGTGATTCAGCAGAACAGACAAGGATCACTCAGAGATGGAAGGAATTTAAGAGATAACAGGGGCAGAAATTCCTATATTTAGAGCTGGAAGGGAGCTTAGAGGTCATCCAATCCAATCTCATTTTTTAGATGAAGAAACCAGATGAAGGAGGAGAGAAGTTAAATGACTTGATGAGGGCCATTGGTCAGGCTGGGATCAGAGTCAGTGTCCTTTCTACCTCACCATGCTGTCCCTCTTTTTACAGGTAGGGAAGGTGAGGCCCAGACAGATGAAGGGAACTGCCAGTTTCACACAGTAAACTCTGGAGGTTCAATCTGGATCATTATTTAGCAGGATTCTTGAGTCAAAATTCAGGTTGCATGGTATCTCCAGTTACCCAACTGTTTCTTTTTGAAATGATGGCAGAGTCACTCCATAAACATTTATTAAGAGTCGATTAGGTAGGGTTACAGGTACTATACTGAGTGCCAGGGAGACAAAAAGAGGTAGCAACCATATATGATTAAACTAGGTAAGTTTTTTTTTTTAATTAACTACCTACAGAGGCTAACCCCATTTTCCAGTTATATTAAATGGAAATGGATAAAGACAGAGAAACTAGTAGAAAACTAGTAGATTATTTTTTGGCAATTAAACAAATACTGATGAATTTACTCTGCCAAAGTCCTTATCATAGTTCTGTGCTAGTCTATCTTGGTGGCATGGCAATGACCTTGCTCAAATCTGTACCAATGAAATGCTGGTTATGGAAGGGCCTACCTGTCTAGAAAGATCTCAGGTATGGTCCCTACTATATCTGTGTTCCAAGGAGCAGGCTAACTAATATTATGTGACCCATGCCCAAAAAGCTCCAGGCATTTGACAATCATTTGCTTGGGAATTATAATCGATAAAGGAATTGGGGTAGTTATTGAAGCTAAGCTTTTATTGATAGAATTTCTATGAAACTTCTGAGTGAGGACTCTTCTTCTTCCAAGACAGATGGGCATCTTTTCTAAAACCCATAGTTGTAGACAATAATCTGGAGCATTGAGAGTTGACATTACTTACCTGCTCATGGTCTTATCGTACGGCCAAGATGGGTCAGAGGTGAGATTTGAACCCAGATCTTGCTGTTTTCAGGCCAGCTCTCTAGTTGGTACACATGAAGCAAACAAAAAGATAAAATGTCACCTTCTACTTTTGTACTGGCAATGTCAGAATGGTCAAAAATTGGGACAGAGAGTGCTAGATATTTAATTTGGTTAAACTGGCTCCCTAAATGTGAGACCTGTGCTCCTGGCAGAGGAACGGAATCAAGGCAAGTCAAGACAACAGTCATTCATGAAGGACCTGCTATAGGCTAGGTACATGCAAAGTGCTACATCATGCCAATTATGGAACTCGTGCTACAAATGAAATCAGAAGGCAACTAAAGGAAGAATGAGTCACAGATTTTACTTGGTGAGGTGAAGAAAGGACTTGGCAGAGTGGGTTTTATCATCATGTATAGGTGACAAGAGACATTATTTCACAGGAAACTTGATTTTCTTGTAATGCAGAACTCATGCTGAATAGTTGAGGGAAAAAACCCAAGAAAATAAATTTAATTCACAGTCTAACATCTGTTGCAGAAGATGAAGGGGTAGAGAAATATGACAAAGAACATGACACTCTTCAATTAAATCAACATATAGTTGAATATTTGATGGAAATAAGTCAACCAAACATAGGACTTAGTATCATTTATATGTGAGGCATGAGAGAGACCAATGGCTTGTAGACTACATTGAAACCTCAGAATATGATGGATGTGATAAGCCCTCAATAACTTCTGAAAATTAAATTAATTCTATTTTAGCAGTCAGGAAATGATTCATTACTGAATTGGAAGTCATTCATGAAATAGCTGTCTTTGTATAGTTATATAATCAACTTGGTGGGACAAAGATCAAAACAAATACAGAGCTAGAAGAAAGAATAAAAAGGAGCAAAAGTTTTGTAATTAAGGCTTTATCTTATTCATATATACATACATACATACATAGAAACTGATGTCTCAAATACATATATCTAAGCAAAACATTCAGAAGTCAAGAATGAGAAAATGGAGGGAAAGACAGTAACAGTGATTACATGAATGCTTGCAATTTGATAGATGAAAATCAATGGCCATGATGAGAAAACCAAAAGGTGGCAAACTTTACATTTGAAAGAGAGGTTCATCTGCCACTGACTTTGTTTAGCAAGCACAACTTGTAACCAGGATAAAAGCTTCAGGTACATGTAGAAAGCTATCCTGTTCTTTTAACATCTTCTCTTTTCTGAGCTAAAAACTCTCATTTCATTCAAAAAATCCTTGGGTAGGGTGGTCTCTAATTCCCT